>NC_034431.1:529503-749826 GCF_002078875.1 Numida meleagris | reverse complement strand
CCTCACAAATGACTCCCCCCACATCCCGGCTCCCCCCTCCCACAAAAGCCGGGCAGCGCCGCGCCTCGCTCCTCGCTCCGCCACTCCCGGCAGCGCTGCCGGGGGAGGAGCTGGGGGGGGCGGCGGCGGCGATGGAGCCGGAGCCGCGTGAACGGAGCCGGCGGGCGGCGGCCTGAGCCCCCCGGCACGGAGCCCCCCGCCCCGGCGCAGAGCCCACCCTGAGGAATGAGCGCTTTCCAGGCAGACCTCCTCCTCCTCCTGCTCGCCTGCTTCCTGCTCAGCCACGGTAAGAGCCGGCCCGGCACTTAGTTCCGAGCGGGGCGGGTGCGAGGGGAACCGGGTTTCGGGGTGCGGGGACCCCCCCCAGCCCCTCGGGTGCTTTTTGCTTTTCTCTGGGTGAGGGAGGACTGCGGAGTTGTTTTGCATGCAGCCCCACCGAGGCAGCTTGCCTTATGAAAAAAAAAAAATCTTTAGCATGCAAATGAGTTCTTTCTGCTCTAGCTCCGCTAATTAGACGGTGTTTGTGTGTAAACACGGCTCTGCTCGGCGACCCCGGGGCCGTGGGGCTCGGTTTGGGGCTGCGGGAATGGAGGGCAGCGGGAGATGCGGCTGCGGAGCGGAGCGCTCCGGGGGGCGGCGGGGGGTGCTGCGCACACGGGAGGTGCTGCGCGGAGAGCGGGGATCCCGCAGGTTTTGGAGGGGGGAGGAAAGGGAAGGGAGGGTTGCATCCCGATCGCTGCCCCCGACAGCGCGGAGCCGGGGATGGAGCTCGGCGAGCCGCAGGAACGCGCTCGGTAACTTTGCTGCCGGCGTCCTCGCCCTAAAGAGAAGGATGCGGGGGAATGCGGGATGCGCTGCGGGATGCGGTGCTCGGTGCGCGGTCCCGGGGCTGTGGCACCTGTGGAGGACGCGGGGCTCCCCGCCGCTCGGTGCCGGAGCGCGGTGCCGTCTGTGTCAGGTTACCGCGGTCCCGGAGTCAGCGGCGCTTTGTGTCAGGGTAGGGCTCGGGGCTGCTGGAATCAAGGGGAAAAAAGCAAACCCACGCAGCTCGTCCATCTGTTGATTAAATGAAGGAGAAAACTTTTGGAGAAAGCGGAGCTGCTCCGCGGGCAGCTGGGTTTGTGCTCGCTCAGACGTGATGCTGAGCATCCCCACCGCCCGCTGCCTTCCCCTGTGCCCGCTGCTCCCAGCGCGCTGAGCTCCGAGCCGTCCCCGGCTCCTTCCCTCGCTTCGGCTGTGATGCTGAGCTCCTGCTCTGCCCTCCCTTCCCCTTTTCCTCTCTCCGCTTGTACTAATATTCCTTCAGGGGAAAGCTGTGTTTGCATTCTCCTTTCCTTCTGCACAAAAGAAACCCACTGTGTCTTCCATGTAGATTTCTGGCTGAACAAATCCGAGCTCTCCCCGGTGCAGCGGGGACGGCAGCAGTTTAGGATCTTGTCCTGGCCTCTGTGCTCCCTTGGCTGTCTCAGCTCCCTGCAGGTCAAATAGCACTTTGCTCACAGAGCCAAAGAACTTTGTCTTGGATCCAGCGGGGATTTGTTTCTTTTTTTTCCTCTCCCTTTTTTTTTTCCCCTCCTCCCTGTTGCAGCCATTATTTTCTATAAGGGCTAATGCACTTTTTAATAGTGGGCTCGAAAGCCTCTGTGCCTCCTCAGCTGCGTCTCCCCGGGCTGCGTGCATCTGCTGCCTTGCTTATTCATGGTCGTGAGGCAGAGAGAGTGCCTTGCAGAGCGTTTCAGGCTGCTTCCTCCTATAGGAAGAGCCAAATGCATTTCTGCATTTGCTGTTTGCAGTCTGGAGAGAAGGGGGCTGTTGGCAGCGTGTGGTTTTCTCCCTTCGGGGTGAAGCCATGGCAATGGGATTTCATGCAAAAGATTCCTCCAGCCACACGGCACTTTGGGGAAGGAGTGGCCTGGATGCAGGAACTGAAGCTCATTTCCCGGTGTATGTCATGCTTGCCTCCCCTGGAGCAGCTGCTGGGGTGGTTCAGGTGTGTCCAGATGTGTTACAGATGTGGCGTTGCTTCCTGTGGGCAGCAGTGCTCCCAGCAGCTGCTGGGCTGTGGGCTGGGGATGCTCCGTGTGCATCCAGAGGGCACTCATGCCCTGCTCTGCTGGGCCAAAAACTTGCTCCAAGGACTCCTCATGAAAACCCTTGGACCCTGTGAGGAGTTCCAGTGGCCCCTTTCTGTGTGCAGGGGGCAGGCAGGGCTGCGGCTCCTCTGCAACAGCTGAGTGGATTGGAGGGATTTGCCATAATAAGGCAGGCAGGACTTAAATTCCTCCTAGCTGAGGGCAACAGGGATGAGCTCTGCGGAAAACCTTGCTCGGGATCCAGATCCTAGCTGTACTCTCCTTTACAGAAGCCCCCCCTTGCACCTCCCAATGGCATTTTCCTTCAGGGCTTCTGTGTGCCTGTGCCCTTGGGTTTGTGCTTCGTGGCCCCTGTGCCTCCTGGTGGCACGCTGGCTGCCTGCTGCTCCTGCAGGCTGAGATGGGGGGAAGGTGCTCACTGCTCCCTGCCAGGGGCTGCTGCTGAGCGCGAGCATTAACCTGAGAGGAGGAACCTTGGGTTTCTTTGCTTCTCTTGAGGTAATCCAGGAAAAGCTGAGCGCCTTGCCTTGACTTTCTGGTGTCTTTCATCCTTGCAAGCAGGCTGAAGCAGGCTCTTTTGCTGAAAGTTGCTCCTCTGTAGGGCTTTCTCCCCCTGCCCTCCTCTGCTGCAGTGTCATCCGAACCAGGCGGGGCTGTGGAAGCAACGGGGGGAAGTGCCCCAGCCCTGGGGGCTGTGGGAAGGAGTGTCCCTAAACATGCTGTGCATGCAGCACCCCTAAATACCATGTGCATGCAACCGCCACCTCCTCTTGCTGCTCTGTGCTGCAATAACCTACATGCATTTGGCAGGGTCTGAAATTTATCTTGGATGGGAAGATTCCTGTCTGTCTAGGAATCTGTTTCCAAAGATGTTTGCTTTCCCTCGGGGTGATGAGCACTGAGATCTCTGGGTGTCGCAGGGTGTTTTTCTCCTTCACAGTTCACTTGGTTCCTCCCTGGAAGTAAATCCTTTACAATCACCGAGGGCCTAGAGGGCCTGATGGGGATTATAGCATCGTGGGGAAGGTGTTGGGGAGCAGAAATGTGAGCGTATGGAGTGCTGGGAGGTGTTCATGTGGGGGCTGATGGCTTTGCTCCTTGCTGCTGGGTGCTTGGGGTAGTGCTGCCTTCAGCAGCCCTGAGCCAAAACGGAGCCTGGGAATGTGTCAGTAGGAGCTCATTTTAACACTGGTTGCTGCTGCCCTGTGGAGAGCATTGCAAGGGAAGCATCTTGGCCCCTTTCCTAAATGCAGCAGGTGAATCTCCGCTCTCGTGTTAGGAAAGCACGCAGCCGTCTGTGTGTGTCCTCACTGTGTGCTTCCTGGGGAAGCAGTGCAGGATTACCTTCTCCCAACGTCTGCTTAATACCACTCAGATTTCTGCATGCTTCCTCATTTCCCATCTGCACCTCCTGCAGTGAGATTCACAGGCGGACTGCAGCCAACTTTGCTCAAGCTGCCTTTTCTTGCGAGGTTTTGGTTATTTGGAAAGACTGAGAGGGAGGAGCTGTGATTTATTTGGGTGCCCTTTGCCAGAGGGAGGAAAGAGAGGAGAAACACCTGCCCTGGTGCTAACGCTGCAGCCCTGCCCAGCTCCAAGGTGCTGCAGAGCTCCCTGGGCGCTCTGTGAGCCTTGCACTCGTGTCTCAAGCAGATGTCAGATGCTTTGGTGCACTGTGTCACAGCTCCTGGGCTCTCTGTAGCTGGACTGTGTGCATTAGAATAAAAAGGCTTAGTGCTCTTCTTCGTTTGTAGCTGTAAGTAAAGGGGAGAGAGGCTGACAAGGTCGTGAGCTGGCAGAGGATCGAGGTCTCTGAATCAACTGTTTGCTTACAAGAAGATTGCGGGGGGGGGGGGGGAGGGGGGTGTGGCAAGCTTCGAGCCTCAGATTTCACGATGGGTCCTGCAGGTTTGTGCCGTGCTCCCAGCACTCAGCTGTGCTGGGTGGGGGCACCGGGTGGAACTGCTGCCAGAGAACTGCTGCACATCCCTTCCAAGCTCCTTCCAGTAGGATTTAACAGCTGCTTTTCTCTTTTATTTTCTGTCCATTTGTTGGTCTTAAATAACAAGCAGCGGAGGCCCTGGTTCAGTTTGTTCCAAGCGGTGCTGGTCTGTCTTTTGGTTTCACTGGGGGCTGCTTCTGGCCAGAGACAGGAGTGACTGTGTACAGGCATTGTCTTATAAATCAGGAGGCTGTGAAACAAATAGGTTGTAAATCAGTCTCTTACTTGCTGGGGTTTGAGGCAGTTGAAGCAGAGGTTTTTAAGGTGCTCTGCCCTCCCTTTGGGACTGGCAGGAGTCCCAGAGCTCTTACAGGGGGTGTGAATCCGCTGCCTGCAGGATTAACTTCAACATGCCAAGAAATGCACAGGGCTTCTTTTCTCTTGGCTGGGAAGAAATGAAGCTTAAAGCCCGAGCTGCCCTTTCCAGGCGAGGGATGGATTGCCCCCAGCTCTCGCGTGCTCCTCTTCCCTTCTGCTTCAAACTCTGGGGAGAGGGAAAAGAGCCATTTCTGATCTGTGCACTGCAGTGGGACGGAGCAAATGCTGGGTTCTGATCTTAGAAACTGCGGCCTAACAGATGTCCTGGCTCCATGTGCCTTCTGAGTATCATAAAGGCTGTTTATTCAGCGCCTTGCTGGCAAGCCCCAGCTCGAGCGTTTGCCTTTCCCCGGTGGCAGCCTCCAAAGTGGAGCAGAAGGAGCTGCAGGTCACTTGGCTGTTCCAGGGCTCCTGCTTTTCCTGAGCTGTATTAAGCAGCCGAAGACCGCAATATTCCCTGAGTTACGGCTCGAGGCTCCTGCCTATTTTCTGTCACTTGCTATGCAAGTAGGAGGTGGAACGCACGCATTGTTCAAGTCAGATGCTAACTTCAGGATAAGATCTTGCCTTAATGTGTTCCTTCAACGCCTCCACTTGCAATGGGAGATACAGCAAGCTTTTGGGCTGTAGCATCTCCATCTCGCAGCGGAGCAGGGGGTGATTCTTTCTGAGGGTTGGGAGTGAACCGGGTTAACAGAAACCACCTCTGTTCCCAAGGACTTTGTGCTCGGTGGAGCTGCTGTGCAGGTGTGGTTGTGTCGTGCATGGCTCACCTCGCGGTGCTGCTGGGCCGTTGCTGTCACTTGGTGGCAGGGTGATGCTGCACACACCTTGCTGCGCCTGCCAGGTGTGATGGGATGCTGCCACATCCTAAAGGATGAACGTTGCGGGTGCTTTTTGGGTATCCCCTGAATGCACCCCAAGCTGTGAGCAAGAGGAGCTTTGTTAATTACAAATCAACTGTGCAGTGAGAGTGGAAGGGGTGAGCTTTCTCGAACTTGCTCTTGGATGAAGGCTCAAAGCTCTGGGTGTGTTGTTGCTTCATTTTCCCCCAGCAAGCAGAAGCCGTTGGGTTTGGAGTCCACCTTGCATTTTTGGCAGGTATTCACCGATTAAATTAATATTGCCTAGCTCATTAAAAGATGAGAAATAAAGGCCCTCATCCTTCTCAGGCCTTACCCTTCCCCCTCCGCCAGCACAAATGAGTATTCAAGCTGTATGCTGCCAGTCAGTAAATGTCAATATTGGATAAGTGTTTCCTTTATATCGCTGCAATTTAGCATAAGCTGCTTGGAAACAAATGTCTTCCATAAGCATGAGGTGTTCGCTAAGTACACAGTCAACATTACGGTGAGGATTAAATAAATGTCAGCCCCACTCGTGTGCTCCGCAACAAGTTCAGCCGGGCGAGCTGCGGGCTGACGGCGGGGACGGGCTCTGTGCCCTGGGTGGGAGCTCGCCCGGGGGGCGGGGGCTGTGGGGCCGAGCTGGGCTGCGCAGCCCGGGGCTGAGGATGCTGAGGGGCGGCCCGGTTTGGGGCAGCGACGCGGTCCCTCCCCGGCGTGGATCGGGAGCTGCAGCCTCGCCGTGTCCCTTCCGCCTGGCGGGGGCAGCAGCAGCGCTCGCACGGAGCCCGCGGTCCGCGCCGTGCTGATGCTCGTCCCCTCCTGGGCCGCTGGGGGGTGAGGGGTTGGGGTCACCTGAAGGTGCACCCCTATTGCGCGGCCCTAGGGCGGATCTCGGGGTCAGCCTGGGGATGAGCCCGCTTTGCTCAAAAAGCAGGAGGGGAGCGGGTGGTGTTTTTTTTTTGGGGGGGGGAGGGTGCCTGGCCCATCCGTGACGTGTGTTAGTGGTGGCACAGAGGGCAGAGGTGACGAAGGTTTGCATTTTGGGGCTCAGGGGTGCGGGTGCTGCCGGTCAGGGGTGCTGCCTTATTTTTTTTGCTCTTCCACCGGGGATCTCAGGGTGAGATGTGATGCTCCCCCTGCTGTGTCTCTAATAAGCTGGGAGTGACAGGGCTGTCCCCCTGCCCCCCCCAACTGCTGAAGAAACGGAACCAACAGATGCTAAAATTAGGCACAGCTGTTTGCAGTGTTTTGTCGTCCTGATCACAGTCTGACACTGTCTCTGCTCATTCCTCCTCTTGCCCGGAGACTGGAAAGGTTTTAAGATAGCGAAGCTTTGAGTGGCTGCAAATTAACTCCTTATGCCTGAGCCGAAGCCCGTGTCTCTGGTCGAGGGCAAATTGCTTGTGATTTGCTTTACTTGTACTTATAATAATGGGAATTGCATGGTGACCTCAGGGCAGATGTGCTCTGTTGGTGCTGGGGGGCTCGCTGCCCTGATGGCAGCGGCGCAGTTGGGCTGGGTGCAAGCTGGGATCTCACCTGGCATTGTACATCCGAGGGATCTGGGTTTGCCTCTTGTGTGAGCACCTGCCTCCCACGGCAGGAGCAGTTTCTGAAGATTCCCATTGCTCTGGTCATGCTTCAAATGATAATATTGGTTGAAGACAGACACTTGCCATAAGCTGGGAAACACGGCGCCCTTTGAAGTCTTCAAAGCCCCCTCCCATCACGCAGGCAGGGCAGGGTTCATCCCAGGGCTCTGCTGCCTTTAAAGAGCTGACACTGCTCACCTCCCCTTCTTCTCCGGGAGCTGCTGACTGCATTCAGGTGGGGTCGGCTGCACTTGCTCAGCATCTCTGTGCGGCTGCTTGTGTAGGAGCTGTGATCTCCCAAATCCACCTTTTTTTCCCCTCCACTTTCTGTGCTGGAAGCAAGCCAGAAGCAGGCTTTAACTGGGAGGGAAGAGGAGAGCAAGGGGAGAGGGTGGAACACATCCATTTTCTCAAGAGAGAAGGATCCACGCGCTTGCCAAATGGCTGCGTGTCCCCGATGATGCCTTTACAACGGTTCCTATAGCAAACTCTTGATCCAGCGTGCTGATCCTTGCGCAGCAGGCAGGTTTCTCTCTATGGTTTGGCTTTCTCCCAAGCATACACAGAAATCCATGTAGCGCTTGTAACCTGTGCGAGTTGCTGCTGACTCGAGCAGATCGGGGCTGCCGTCCCAGCGGAGGCATCTCATTCAAAATCAAGAAGGAAAAGTTGAAGCTTTGCAACTTGCTGGAGAGCAGGAAACATTCCAGAGCAGTGGGTTGGAAACGGCGAGGTGGGTTGCCAAAACGGTGTGCTTTGATTTTTTTATTTTTTTTGCAATGTTAGTGCTGAGCTCAGGAAGGTGCTGCTTTGTGCAGGTAGGATTGCGAGTCCTGCTGTTGCAGAAGCTGATTGACCAAGGGTTGCCTTTCACCTGGCCAGCAAACACGCTGACACCGTGCCCATTTGTCACAGTACGCTTCATTCTCAGACAGCATTAACCTGATGGACGTGTGTTGTGAAGCATCTCATGTGCAGCGCGCTGTGGTGTTGCTTGGCAGTGCTTTTTTCCCTTGGTCTGGTGGTGTGCTTTGCTTAGCCCTTCTCCTGTGCACCACCAGGACTTCGTGTTCCCGTGTGTGCTCTGTTGCTCTGAAAGCACCCTTAAAATCTGCTTATAATTATTAGAAAATACGGGAGGATTAAAAAGGTGCTGATGGTATTCGCCTGGCCCTGGTGCATTGAGCAGGTAAAGAGAGGACCTTAAGAGGCAATTGAGGAGATTGATGGGCAGTAATGGGTGTAATAGTCATTTTTGTCCTGTGTTTTTAATAGTGATTGACGACAAACGCAGCTGGAGCCCCCGTGCGGAGACCAAGAGATGCAGTTCAATTACAGAGGCTTCTTAACTTAATGAGGCCGTGTAATAAAAACGAGGCATAATGAGCAAAGTGTAATAGTACTATTATGCTTATGAGCCCTCTAGCAGAGGGCTGAGCAGGCAGCGGGGATCATCATGGGCTCTCTTGAGGAGGAAGGGCTTTGGCTGGGATGGAGATGGGGCTGGTGCACGTTTGGGAGATGGGAAGAATATTGGGTGGCCTGTCACCCAGTGGAGGTGGGGGTGCAGGAGCGGGTGGAGCGCTGGTCTGGGCTCCGTGGAGGCCGATCCCTCGTGCTTGGGGGTTGTTCCAGCATGGCTCTGAGCTGTGGGTTTCACTCACTTGGTGCTTGCATGGGGAGCTCCGTGCGGGCGTTGTGGCCGTGCAGGAGTTCAGCTCTTGTGGCATGGGGTGTATAAGCAGCTGGGAGGTGGGGAGCTGGTGGGTAGCTCCCTGGGTTGCAGCCCTTGGCTTGGAGGCTGGGTGCGGGGGTTTGCAGCACCTGGATTGGGGGCGGAGGGGGATTAGTGTCTGCGGAACAGTTCCGTCCCCGCTGCTGTTAAATGTAGTTAAACTTGAGCGACTTCTAATCTAATAATGAAAGGAAGAGAAATAAGTGTTCTCGGTGATGCATGCCCCTCACAGTAAGTACTAATTGAAAATGTATTTACTTTAAAATGAAAATGTAATACGATAAATGGTGGGTTGAGAATTGTGCGCGCATAGGAGGGGAAGCGAGCAGCCTCCCAGCTGTGGGCTGGTGAGGAGCAGGATTTCATGTGCTCTGGGTCAGGAGGCCCAGAGAAAGGGACTGAGGTTTGTGTTAGAGCAGAGCTCAGAGCCGTACTCTGCTGAAATCGGGCTGTGCTGGGGTTCTCTTTCTCACCTTGGTCTGCGGAGGAACCTCCAAGCTGGGCTGCTGTTCTCCTCCCACGCCTTGCAGGTCTTCTCCAGCCGAAGCTCTTGGGGAAGGAGACGTTGAGCCTTTTAAGACTGGGGAACATCCCTTGTCACTAGGACAGTGGGGCTGGGCTGTGACCCCACCCTGTGCTCTCGAGACCCAGCTTGCCCCCAGCGTGGTGGGTGAGATGGGCAGAGCTGGGGAGGTGCTGCCCACTGCTGCTTCTGGGTGCGGGCCTGGGCACCAATGTAGATGGGCCCTGAGCCCCCAGCAGACCCTCGGCTGGCAGGGCTGATGCTAGAGCATCCTTTGCTTCTTGGGTTTGGCTTGCCCACCCACCTCCTGTCACAGAATGACAGTATGGCTTGGGTTGGAAGGGACCTCAAAGGTCATCTAGTTCCAACCCTCTGGTCCTTTGCAACCTGTCTGTAGCAAGACGCAGCTCCCACTGCTGAAGCCAGAGATGCTTTTTTTAAAGCAATCTGTAGGCAAAGCTCAGTGCTGCACGGCCAGTGACCATTAAAGGATGAGTGCCGACAAAAGCCATCCCCAGCACTGTAATCTTTGGAGCGAAGCACTCTGGCCCTAATCCCTTCACGCAGAGTTTCTGCTTGTTTCTTCATATGGGTGCATTTGTATGATTTGCATTTTGCACTCTGATCATATGCATAGAATTCAAATTGAAATGGGGGTTTGAATAGATTTGCATGCTAATGAGGCACTGGCTTTATTTATTTATTTGGAGCCCGCTCAGCAGCGTGCAGCTCCATCGGTGACAGCTCCAGCAGCACGAGGACCCTCGCTTTTCCCCAAATCTGCACTTGTATAGGATTGCAGCTGGTAGTCTTTGCTCCAGCTCTTGTCCTCTTGAGCTCTGGGCCCTCAAAATTAAAGGATAGTTAAACCTTAATGAAGTAGAGAATCTTGCTAAGAGTGTATCAGTGCCAGCTGGGACTGGGTATGGCCGTGCCAGGCAGCAAAGCAGAGCTGCTAGAGGTGGTTACAGGCGACATGAGCCAGTGATGCTGAGTGCAGAGCAAGCAGAGCGTGCCCCTGCTCTCTCCTTGACCTCACGGCGCTGCTCAGGGGGAGCGTGGGGCCCACGCTGGCATCGATACCTACACCTCATCAGAGCATGACCCCTCTCCATCACCGGGCAGTTATTTCGGGTGTGTGTTGGCAGCTGACCTTGGGATGCTGCATCTGGGCTGTGGTGCTGCCCATCAATCCTGCTGCTGTGCTGCACCCGGGCTGTTCCCCCACAGTGGGAACCTTTCAGCCTCTGCGAGTCAGCAGGAGAGGAGGAGGTTTGGAAATCTTGAGACACTGCTGGGGAGAGAAAGGGAAGCTGAGGACAAGGAGAGGGCTGCTTCCCAAACTCCATTCCTGGGGAAGGAAGCACACCGAGGCCTGGGGGCTTTGTTGCTCCGTGCTCCTTTCCGCTCCCCCTCCCACCCCATGCCCACCGCAGATGCACCCACTGTGCAACGTGAGGCCGAGGCTCCCCGTGCCAGCTTTCCCTCCCCAGATGCCTTCTGCAGCTGAGGTCGGTGCTGTAAGGCGGCCAAGCGGGGCTGCAGGAATGGCAGCAGGAACTGGGTCACACCGCGCTGCCCCGGGAGAGCCGGTTCCGTGCCGAGCAGCCCGGCATCCCATCAGCAATGTGCAGGGGATGTTAGCGGCTGATAAGAGAGCAGTTCTCACTGCCAGTGGGGCTTATTTGGGGTTTATTGTATGCCACGGTTTGTATTTTAATATAGTCAGAGGTGACTTACAACTTTAATATTAATTTTAAAACTGATTGCTCGTGTTTGTCGACGTGAAGCCAGGTTAATCTCGGCCCTCGCTGATCCTGCTGGTGGCTTTTTTTTCCCCTGGCTCGAGACGCGTGCGGCCCGTGTCACACCAACAAAAGGCGAGGAGGAAGATGTTTGCACGGCGATAAATAATCGTCCCAGGGTCTGCTGTTCTTCCAGAGAAATCGCTCTGCTCTGAGAGCTTAACAAAGGCATCAGTGGGAGCTCCTGCTTTTGTGCTGGGTTCTCTCCTCGGCTGGTGGAGCGGGGCTTTGCTGAACAATGTCCAGCTTTGTGCTTCCCGTGGAAACCTCATTTCTGTTGTTGTTTCTGCCTGGTTTTGCAGGCTGTCTCTAATCCAGCTCCTTCTGTGCTGTGCCGTGCCACCTGCATGACAATTTCTCCTATGCTTGCTGGGCGTGTTGCAAAACGACTGCTGCTGGAGGTGACAGTATCTTGCAGATGGAAGCTGTCTTTGTAGCAGGGTCAGGGGGATGGGGGTGGATCACTGTCCTGGTTTGGGCTGCTCGTGCCCTTGGGCAGAGCCATCAGGTGCTGGAGCTTGGTGATGCTTCTGGCTCTGGGTGCTTCACACTGCTGCTGCTTTGAATGAATGTGATGCATTTTAAGGTGTCCAAAGCTGAGCATCCAGCAGACAGGTGCTTGTGGCAGAACTCAGCGCAGATTGCAGGCTGCTGGGTCCTGTGTAAGGAGAGGCTCCTGCGCTCTCCCATTTCTTAATGGGACGAAGCGTGGCTTTAAACTGGAAGGGGAGGTGTAGGTTAGAGGTTGGGACAAAACTTGTTCCTCAGAGGGTGGTGAGAGGCTGGCAGTGCTGCCCAGAGCTGTGAGTGCCCATCCCTGGAGGTGGGGTGGGCTCTGGGCATCCTGAGCTGGGGGGCACCCAGCCCACAGCAGGGGTTGGAGCTTTCCAACCTCTCCAACCCACGCCATTCTATGATTTTTAATAGATGTAAACCTAAATCTTGTGGTTCACTGAATCCCTTCCAGCTGATGCTAGGACTAGCGGGGGTGGTGTTGCTGTAGATGCTCTGGGTCTCACAGCAGACTTGGTGGGTATTTGCACTTTGTAATTGGAAGAAGAGGATCAGAGCTGTGTCTCTGGAGTCCTGGGGTCATGAATCTTCATGTCTTAAGCATTGGTCTGCCTGTATACCAGTGGCACTTGTTAAATTTACCAGAAATAATGAGTTTGCAATGGGCTGTACTGAGTATATTCTCCGTCCCCCAGTGAATGACTGCTGGCATTGAAGCCCTGTAACCAACCTTGAGCTCTCTTTTCATTTTGTGCGTGGGATAGCGTTCTGCTCTTACGGCCCCTGTTCTGCAGAGCCCTTCTCAAGTGCTGCCCATTGCTTTTCCCATCCCAGCCTTATGGGGAAATGCTTTTCAGAGCTTGTTATTACACGCAGAATAGAACTTTGTTTTGAAACGTGCCGGATTGGTGGGCTGAGGGCTGAGTAAGCTCAGTGAATGGCAGTGGCAGATCAGGTAAAGTGATGCCCAGAATTCTTCAGCTGAGATGATGGGAGTTCGTATTGCAATGTGTGTGTGCCACAGGGGGATTTGCTTTCCAGAGCTACCCCATCTCCTCCCATGGATGGAGTGGGAAACCATCAGTGTTGTGTGTGTTCACAAAGCAAATGGAAGTGGTCTCAAGACAGAGACAAGGCTGAAAAGCCATTCAAGGCAGGACTCGACATTGTGCAAGCTAGCACCAAACAGCAGCCACGTAAATTCCATTTGTTTTACATTTCAGAGCTTAATGAGACAGAAATCGCATGGCAATTGTCACATGTGAAGGCAGGGATTGCTAGGCTGCGTTTAGCTGAAACAACTGCTTTATGCAGCACAGGTGCCTGCAGCTCGCTCCTGCTGGGCCCTGTGTTGCAGCTTGCCATGCCATGAGCTGCTGCATGCAGCAGTTGAGCCCAGGAGCACAACTTCTGCCCAGTTTCCATAGATGACAGGTATTAAGAACTTCAGGGATGCCCTTCAGTGTGATATGATGTAGTACTGAGCACCTGGCTGGCATGGCTTGTGCCTTGCCAGCTGCTCGTGGTAGCCCTGGTTGGAGGACTGCTGTGTTGGGTCCTCCAGGCAGTGCTTTCAGCACTCACATCTGCCTTGCCCTCCAAGGGGTGCGTGCGCCGCTGGGAATCACCTCTAACCTCTCTAAACCCGGCTTCCTTCTCTCTCTTTCCCACTGTAAACCTATATCTATTTAAAATTAGTTGAGCAGTAGAAAGGCATTAATGTCAGAACGCATTATCTTGAGTAACTTGCTTCATCGCTGCTAATTCGTGCCTTAGCTTTGCAGATGATGTTCATAAATTGCTAAAGCAGTATTTTAATATTAACGCAAGCTATGGTCTTTGTGACAGCTGCTATGGAATGGGCTGTGTATGGAGTTCCAAAATTGATTTTTTTCTTCAATCTGGGCTTAAAAAAAAATAAAGAAGAAATGCTGTATTAGATTAACTGAAAACAAGACTGAAAATATTTGTTTCAGGTCAAATAAAACATTTCATCTGATGATATGATATGTTCTTTGTTCAGGCTGGAAGAAATCTTTTTAGAGTAAATTTACTTCAGAAATGTCTTGGGAAAAGAAGTCCAAGTGTTTCATGGAGAGGGGAAAATGCCTACATAAAATGCTCCCCATGCCCTGCTGTGCTCTGCAGCTGGATGGGTCTGATGGGGGATCATGGGCAGCATCAGCTGACCCGCATCTGTGGTGGCAGTGGTACCCAGAGGATGCAGGGGAAGAGCTAATGAGTCACTTTTCTAATGGGTATCTCGGTAGGTGAGAGAGGGGCTGGAATTACATGTTTGAAGGAATAATGGGGCCCTGGTTAGATGACTAAATCTTAATCATCCCGGGGGCGAGGAAGAGTGGAAATTGTGAGTTGGATCATCGTGGTGTGTTGAGCTGTGGATGCGTGGTGTGTTGCAGCTAGTCTGGAGGATCTGGGGGGAGAAAAACACAACCAAGCAGCCAGTCCCTGCTCCCTGCATTGCAACAAACCCAGCTGGGCCTTATGGCATTGAACCGGGGCCTGGCGTGGTCTCTTCCAACAAGAGAACCTCCTCGGTGGTGCAGTTGAGAAGCACCCAGGGTCACCCAACCCATTCCCTGCTGCTGCTGGTGCTTCGTCACTGATTCTTTCACAATGTCATTAATTACCTCCCGCTGCAAGAGGCAGTCCAATTTCTCGTAGCATTTGGCTTCCTGATGAAGATTTCTGGTGAATCCTTGCTAGGATATCAGACCTTTCCAATGCTGCCAACTCCCCAGGTCCTTTGCTGCTATAGAGCACCTGGAGAAAATCCTCCCATGCTCTGCTGTAGCGTCTTAAAAGTGAGCAGCAGCTTGGAAAGTAATTCCAGTGGGATTGCTGCAGGGCTTCGGGTCGTCTCCTGAGCAGGTGATGCCTCTGGGCACGTACATTTGGATGCTTCTCTTCCAAGTTTGCATTTGGGGTGCTGGGAAGCGTGCTATCTGCTTTACTGGAGTAATTGAGCAATCACATTGTCCTGGACATAGCAACTAATGATTTTTTTTCTCTATGATAATGCATCTTCATTACTCCAGGGAAATCATTTGCTCCTGTGAAGACAGGCCTCTCATTCCTTTCATTGTGTGGGTTAAGGGGAAAGAGACTAATGGCTTAATTAAAAGGTTGGTGAGAAAATCAGTCTTAGCCCCTTTTTTTTGTTGTATTTAAAGAATAGGAAGATAGCATATGAAGGCACGGTGTAGCCCAGCTTCATCTGTTGGAGCTGTTTGGTGCTTCCTCATGCAATGAGACACCCGTGTCAGGGCTTCGATCCATCACCCGTGTCCCCTGTAAGCCATCTGCCCATTGAAGCGGGCTGGGGCAGGCGCGCGCTGCGCTTCTTCATGGGAAACGCTGAGATTTATTCTGTGTGAAAGGTGTTATTTAAATCTGCACATTTTGCAGGATGTGAAAGCAGCTCCACATAATATACAGCCTTCCTCTCCGCTGGGACTGCTCTATTAACATCTTTCATTTGTGTAGTTGGATGCTTTGCAGTTCCTTTTAGCGGTGATAATCCAGCACAGACCTCTGTGTTGTTCGCGCTGTAATATTTATGGAGCCAGCCTTCCTTTTAATTTCCATGCAGGGTTTGACCATATGCAGAGATATAATCCAAACAGCGGCTTTAGCCACACAATGGTTCAGGCTTTTCCCTCGCTGGGATGTAGGGCTGCTCAGGGACTTACTTGGAGCTCTTTGGTTTCCTTTTGCAGAAGGGAAAGAAAGGTTCTGAGTGTCTGCTGACAGCGATTGTGCTCTCCTGGGCTGTCTCCAGGGGCAGATATTGGTGAAAAGGCCTTTATTGAGGAAAAGTGAATGGCTTTAAGCAGAGTCAAAAGGACCAATGGTTCAACTGTTGGGCTTTGTAAGGCGGAGAGACCCCACTTGTACGTAACCCTTGAATCCAGATCTTTGGACAAATAAGTGTTGGCTCAAGGCGTGTCTTTGTGTGGGAGAGCAGCCATCCTGTAGATGAGGGCTATGGAGTTCTTGGGGTGCTTCCTCTCGTACCTGCTGGGTGTCACAAGCACCCTTGGGCACCTGGCTGAGCTCTGCCTGCAGTGTTCTCCCAAACCAGAGGGGAGAGGGGGGCACTTCTTCCTCTGCCAAACCCAGCAGGTGGGAGCCTGGCAGTGCTCAGTGCCATGAGTGTATCAGCATGGATGCTCTTGTGCTTGGTGCTTTGGCTCATTTAGATGCCCAGCTTGGCACGGAGGCACCACGGCACCTGACACGCACGTGTGTCTCTCGCTGCAGCTCGGATTCCCCAGCTTCTTGCCTTTCATTTTTGCACAATTAAATATTAAAGGCAGCAAACACTTGAGTTTGTCTGGCCAATTACCTTCCTGCAGGGCTGTCATATTGTGCCAGCAGCTTCCCAGGGTGCTGGCAGCGCTCAGCCCGTTCGCCAGTTGTTAGCTATGAGAAGCACTGCTCTCCAAAACTCTTCCCACCTCTTTCTGCAGCTCTTCACCTCCAGGTGAGATATCCCAAGGCGGTACTGGGCTGCCTGAGCCTTCTCAAAGTGTTGTGGGGCCAGAAAGAGCTGTTTGTTCTTCTACAGCCGTTCTACGGGTATTGACAAGGGAATAAAGGGAGAATTTAGATGCTGGCTGCCTGGGAGCCTGCAAACATAGGTCAGGCCTGCGGTGCTGCTGGGCGAAGGAGCTGCTCCTCACCCCCCCCGGGGCTGTGGGATGGTGCTTCTGCAGGTCAGGGGCTTGGATCTGAGAGGCTGTTGACTGCAGCAGTGTGGGTTTTTGCCCTGTCAGAGCAAACCATTCACCCTGTACAATAAATAACAATAAAGTGTTTGGGTCGGTCCTAGCAGGCTTCAGTGCTTCTCGTGGCTCTGCTGCTCAGAAAGTGTTGCTGCCTCCCTGAAGCACCGGAGTGCCCTTTGCAGGTGAGGTTTTGCAGCCTCCAAGCTGCTGGATTTCAGGCATTGGCTTCTCAGCCTTCAAAGCCGGGTGCTGAGTCTCTCCTCAGTCCCTGTCCCAGCGGTGGAGGTGCCTTTCTGGTAGCTGAACTCCCTTTTGTGTTTTGATACATCTGATGAGATTGTGCTGACAGATGAAGGGAAATTGCTGCACCCAACTCCCTCAGCCAAGCAAAGCTGAGTTGTGTTTTTGCTGTTTTTTTTTCCCCTTGCCTCTCAGGGCCTTGATTTTCCCATAGAGTCCATTTCCAAGAGGGATGGGACAGCATGATTTTACTGTCTGGTTTGAAAAGACATTTTAAGTACTTGAACTCCTGCCATCACCGAGTTACGCGCCTGAATCTGGCCTTGACTGGGCAGGTTGAATTTCTTGCTATGATTTTCAAGGTAGTCTGTATTAGCAGCTTGTCCTCTGCCAGACAGATCAGTGTTAGCTGCTAATAGGGTTTCTCATTTCATTCACTCAGCAGTGATGTGCTGTCCCAGACCTTGGCATCTGAGATGGTCAGTGCGAATTTCGGTGTAATTGCCAAGAGTCCCTGGCTTGCTCCTGGGCTGTGATAATCGGCGTGCCCAGACAACTGGGTTTTGCCTCTAGAGCAAGACTCAGACTGGAATTTTCTGCGGTTAAAACTTATTACTCACTGGGATTGTTATTGACCAGGCTCTCTCACCAGTCGGTATTTTCTTCTTGGATCAATAAATCTTGGTATTGATCTCAGAATAAGTTGGAATTGTGGAAGTGCAGTGGGTTCTGGCTTGGTTGGGCAGCTCAGGGCCCTGCTGGAGATAGGAATCTCAGCTCCTGCAGGTTGCACTTGTGGGTTGCTGCTTCCATAGTCCCTGTCCCTGCAGTGCATGGGGACACCCACAGCCCCATCTACTGCTCTGAGCTCCATCCCTGACCCTGGCTGCCTGCAGGGATGGAGCACTGTTGCCTCTCGGGGCAGCCTGTGCCGTGCTTCACTGCCCTTCTTCAAAACTCCTTCCTCATATCTAGTCTAAATCTCTCCTCTTTGAGTTGGAAACCCTTGTCCTGTCACAGCAGACCCTGCCAAAGAGTCTGTCCCTTTCTTTCAGCCTCCCCAGTTAGGTTCTCTGCTCCCCAGAGCCCTGCTTTCCATCCCAAGGAGCCCCCTGCAGGGCCAGCTAATTACAGATAAATCTCTCCAGGCTTGATGAACTTGCTCCTCTGGTGGCTTTCATCCTATGTGAGATGCTCCGTAAGAAGATTTACTACTCTATACCGGCACCAGATCTTCCAGGCTTAGCTGGCTTAGAAGCAGCTGAGGCATCGGGCTGGATCCCTTCTGAAATCTGCTGGGAGTAATGAGCCACAGAAGGCTGTTCCCTGAGTCGATACCGAGCTGCTGTTCATAGAAAGCTGCCAAGCACAGAATGTGAGGCTAGCAGTGGAGGAGCACTTCCACGGGGAGTCAGGAAAGCTGCTGGTGCTATCACGTCTGCTTTCCACCCAAGAGGCTTCTCTATTTCTGTCTTGGGTAAAGTGGCTGTTGCTGTTTTTTTTCTTTCCTATCTCCCAGATACAGTGGGGCTCGGTGCATTTCGTGCTTGCAGAGCACTTCTTGGGTAGAGCGTGCTTGAAAAGTGCAAAGTATTTATTATTATTTGCATAGCAGCCTCTGACCTGCTGTGAAGAAGCAGCCCTTCAGCTCTGCTGAGTAAATATACCTTCATTAAAAAACTCAGCCTGTGCTGCACGGAACCACTCTGTCTCACGCTCATCTGCTTTTTCATGTGTAAAAGTCTTAGGAGTTTGACTCTAATGAACGGGGAGGATGGGAAGTGCCTGCTCTAAGCAGGCAGTGCTGCATCTGGATCCCGACTGTGCCCGTGATGGATGGGGAGGACATCCAGGTAGGGCTGCTGACATCCAGTACCCCGAGGAGACCCTCTACACCCAGATTAGAAGCTGCTTTATGGTTGGAAGCCTGCAGGCTTCTGGCCAAGCTGACAAACCATGGGGTTCCCAGTTTAGGGCAGCATGCAGGAGATTTCCAGCTGGCCTTGCATGGACTGGGCTCTTGCAGGGCTCCGCGCTGAAAACACTGCTGCTTCCAGCCCTGCTTCCCAGCCACACTTAAAAGCCACTTGGTCCTGCTGGTGCAAAGCTTGCCAATGGGATTCCAGTGTTGTAGGTGCTCTCGGTGGCCCATAAAACCTTCCTGAGTGTGAGAGGATGCTAACGCTTGAAGAGCTGCTATTTAAAGCAGTGTTGTCACAAGTGCTTGAGGTTGGCTTAGCGCTGCTCTTGTTGCTGTTGATTTAAGTCTAGTTCAAACAAACTTTGTTCGACACTGAGTGCCCTCTGAAAATATCCCCCCTCCAAGGAAGGCAGGCAGATAGCTGTATTAGAAAAGTATCCAGAAGCTGTGGATTTGCTTCATATACCAAAGGTTTGAGCTGTTTTTCCTGTTGCCCCTGGAGCTATGCAGGACAGAAAGCATTGGCCGTGATCCCTTGGATCACCAGCCTTGGTGTAGGTGGTAAATCAGGTGCTAAACGCTGGTTGTTACAGGGAGGGGTCGTTTCTGCTTCATGTTTCATTGAGCAGCATACAGGTTCAAGTGGGAAAGCTGCTTTATCTTCAGCATCTTCCTCCAAAAAGTTGCACAGCTCAACACATTTCCTTGATAAATTCCTGAAGCATACCCTTACCCTTCCCTCCTGTCATCTGACAAATGAGGGCTTTGTCTGGCATTTCTTACTGACTTATTTTCTTTTAATACAGCTGTGTCACACAGAATGAAGAACCCAGCAGCAGGAGCATCATGCTTGCAGCTCTGGGGTCTTGGCTTTCATCTAGGAACTGGGGTGCTTCCTTGTGGCTTTGCCAGATGTTGCACATTAGGAGTTCAATGTACTTGAATCTGTATTTTTCTCAGCTGGGTTCTCTTGGTGCCTTCTGCCCCTGCAGCCCTTTACTTTTGCTTCCCACCATTCAAGAGTTTCACAGGTGTGAAAGCCATGTTAGGACCACGAGTGCCTGTAGATGGACGCTCTTGTGAAGTTTCCCCAAGCCCCAAGAATATGCCAGAAATGGAGAATAAGCAACAGATGCTGCAGTGCCACTGGATGAAAGGGAGAAGTGTCGTCCATGTGGGAGATGCATCTCGTCTGCGTTACGCTTCCACGCAGCAGTGCTGAAGGCAGCGCAGCGCTGCCTTGGAGTTGTCGGTACTTGTACCCCAAGTGGGATGCTGTGAAGGACTTGTGCTTCTTCTGCCTTGCTCATTAATCTGCCCTGATTGGGATTTGCCAAAACACTTAAGAGCTGAAGTTCAGCTGGCTTGCAACAGGATTAGAGCTCCTAAAGAGGCGAGGATTTGCAAAAGCTGGTGTTACTGTCACCTCTGTCTTGGAGCACGCAGTCTGGGTGTCTGTTGTAGGAATTTGGATATTGGTGCGTCTCCTGTTTTTTCATTTGTCCACCTGGTGTTTTTTCCATACCAAACAGTCTTTGCCACAATCGTGCCTGGTGTTGTGATGGAGCACAGGAGCTGGCACCTTAGGGTGCTGCCACATGGTGCAGATTTACGACAGGTGGAGGAGAATTACGACCCAGGAGGATTATAAGAAGGCAAAATGCAATTAGTTAGGGAGAAATCCACAAGGATTGTGCTGAATACTGTCTTAAGCAGACTTGTGGGGCTGCTTTAGCCATCTGAAAGCTTTGGGATTCCGCTAAGATGGTGCTTTGAGAAAAGTCAACTTAAGTGCCCAGCACTGGGGAGGAGAAAGGTGCTGGGTTGGAGGTGACACTGGGAGTGTAATCACTGGGCGTGGAGATCAGACCCTGAAATCTGGGGCAGCAGCTCTGCAGGGCTCCAGCTTTGGTTCCCCATACACCAGAGAATGCAGCGCGTGGGGGAACCGCCCTCCCATGGGTCAAAGCCACGCACAGGGTTGCGTTGCACACTGATTCCTAATTTCCAGAGTGAGGAGATGAGCTGTGCTCAGTGTGCTGGCACATGAGCTCAGTGTGCTGGCACATCTGCACGTGGCAGCTGTGGTCATCAGGGTCTGGGGGCTGCAGAGTGGGGGGCTGGAACAGAGGAGAGGAGCAAGGCAGGGTCAGCCCTCCTTGTTAGGGAAACCCTCAAAAAATGCAGTTTCCTCTGGGCAAGCAATTAGCTGCTGTGGGTAAGCGCAAGGGCTGGGTAGCATGGTGGACCAGCTTTCTTTCTCAGATGCTTCCAGTCTTCTCCCAGGTCCCCCTGCTGCCCTCAGCATTTTGCCCAGTTGGTAGCAGCAATTTTCTTCCTCCTGTTTGAGCGCTGCTCCCTCCCTCCCCCAAGTCCCAGCACCATATGTCATTAAAATGCTTAGACATGTGGAAAAGGCCTTGACAGAGATTCAAGGAGACAAGGGAGACGCGGACGAGCAGAGACTTTGTCAGATGGAATGATTCTGACATTAGCGACGCTAACCCAAAGAGAAAGATACAGCTATAGGAGGGGGCCGGCCGGGTCGGGGGATGTGGATTGACAGGGGCGTGGAGGCAGCCATCGTGGGTGAGGGAGAGTGAGATGGGAAAAACAGGAGAGGTTTCCAGTAGGAAATGAAGTGAGAAGCAGCGGTGAGGATGGAGGACCTGAGCAGCATGGCAGGGCAGGCCGTGCTCCTGCCTCGCCTCAAGTTTGGGATCGTTTAGCTCTGGGACCAGAACAGCAGTATTTAATTTTCTTCCCTACCCCCAGGCCTCCCGGGAGGGGTTTGGAAGCCTTCCCTCCCCGAATCATAGAATGGCTTGGGTTGGAAAGGGATCTTAAAGACCACCAGGTTCCAACCCCGTTAGTTAACGCGAGAGCGCAGAAATAACCCCGTGAGCTTCCAGTGCTTTCTCCCTTCGTTTTCTCCTGGATGAGCATCTCCTCCCTCAGCCTCTTCGTTGCCTGCTGCTGCTTGCCCCCAGCGGTGACGGGGTGTAGGATTCCCCCTGCCATCTGCTGTTTGCATGGACCCTCCGTAAAGAGACGAGACGGCCCCGTTTGGCTGGTGGGGAATCGTGCTTTGAAGGTAGCTCTTGCCTGCAGAGAACACTTCTGAATCGCTTTGTGATTCTGTGAGGAAAACAAATGAAACCAAACCTACCCTGCTGCCGTCGATAGGAGGAAGCGGAGCATCCGTGTGTGGCAAGCGTGGATGCTTGGCCCCGTTTGTTTGATGTTCAGGGTAGCAAACCAGTGGGGAAAACCCAGCAAAGTATTCCTTGTATCGTTAATACAAATATGCCTTTGGTTCAGAGAACAAACAAACAAATGAAACATTTAGAGCTGGGGGGGGGAAGCAATTCCCAAACTCTGTGCAACCTGTGAAGAAAAAACAGCTTCTGCTGTTGGAGCAGCTTGGCCAGAAGGCGCCGTGAGGAGCTCCATCTGCAGCCTGGGGGGAGCAAAGGGCCTGCCTGCAGGTAGCAGCCATTGGGAAGGGAAGGTGGCTGTGCTGGAGGGGCTGCTTTCATTCATTAGCACTCAGCAACCTCCCACCAGCAAGGGTTTTCCCAGCTGTGAGTCCCGGTTGTTTGGGGAAGGGCTGGGAGGCTGCTCGCCATCACCTTCACTGGGAAATTTCTCTTTAAAATCGTGGAGTCGTTAAGGCTGGCAGAGAGCCCACCCCACCGTGCCCACTGCCCACGTCCCTCAGTGCCACATCCCCACGGCTCTGGGACACCCGCAGGGATGGTGACCCCCTGCTCTCTGTGCACCTGTGCGGTGCAGCACTGCTCTTTCTGAGAAGAGATTTTTCCTCATATCCATGAAAATGACCTGCATGGGAATATTAGCATCTCAAGAGGCTGAATCAGTGCAGCTGGGGCATTGCCATTGGCGGATGGTGCAGCAGGCTCTTAGGTCTGCATCCCTTGAGGGATGGAGCAGTTCACCTTTGGCCATAAGGGCAGATATTTCCCTGTGGGGAGGGGATATTTGTGTAAAGAAGCGATGAGGGCAGCTTGTATGGCTCTCTCTGGTACCTGGCCATGTGTATGTCTTGCAGGGCTTCCTAGGGTTTCCCTCATCTCAGATCTGGCAGCTGCAGCCTTGCAGCAGACGGCAGTACCGGGGGTGGTTGGTTTTCCCACCTGTTTTCCGCGTGTATTTCTCTTTGTTTTCCATTTCTCCCTGTTTTCCAGCACACCGCACCCTGGCCGTGGTGTTTCCCGAGGTGTGAGTCGCTCCCAGACATCCCATCATTTTCCTGCGAGTAGCTGATGCGGAGCAAGCTTTGTACTCTTAAGCACGAAGGGAAGCGTTCTTGGGGGAGATGAGCTCGATTTGTTTAACACTGGAATTCACTGTTCGAAATCTCTCTGTTGTCACAGGCTGAGTCACGGGACGCGTCAGCCTTTGATCTCAGCAGCTGATCTTCTGCGTGTAAGGAATTTCAGCAGCATCTTAAATTATGTCTGAGAGCCCCATTACCCCCATGTTGTGCTTAGGTTTGGGAAGGCTGTCGAGCAGCAGATAAATAGGAGAGGAGGTGTTTTTCCAAGTAGCTCGTTTTAATAGACCGCTGTTTTGCCTTCTCTGTGAGATGCTCTTAGGGACGAGCGTCTGGGGAACTGGGAAACTGTGTTTCCTCTCCAGCCATGTTAAAACATGCTCCACGAGCCCGAGTTTATGGTATCCTGATTGCTTAATTTGATAGAGGTTGATAAATGATACGTCTTACAGTGCATGGCTTTGGGGGTAAGTGTGCTTCATGGTTGGGTTCAGGTTTGCTTCTTGCTCTGCAATTAATTCCTCCGGTGACCTTGAGCACTTTGCTTTATATCTGTCTCATTTTGCTGTATCACATAGAAATGAAGTTCCTCCTTCTGGAGAGCAGAGTCTAAATGGGATTTCTGCTGGCAGCTGGGAGATGGGCTGGTGCGTGCAACAGGTTGGTAAACGGGGCCGTGTGTCACCCCCCGGTAACGTGTCGGGGTCTGTTGTTACCTGGGAGTGAAATCCCAGCCTTTTGTGCTCGTCTGTCAGGCTGCTGCGCTAAGGAGATTCACCTTGTTGCTTTTATACGGCTTCAAGTCCCCGTGCTTCACTTAAAGGGATTGTCTGTCCAGGAGGCAGCTCGGGGAAGTTTAGAGATGCGCTTTCTGCTTCCCGTGTTTGTGCTGTTGCCTGCCTAGGAGAATCAATGGCAGGAAATCTTCCCCGCGTGCAGCAGGGAGTGCTTAGGTAGCGCGTGGTGACCAGCATAAATCTCCTCTGGAAGCATCTACCTGGGTGCCAACCACGCTGTGAAATCAGGCTGCAGAACAAGGGGCTCCAATCCTGTGTGAGCTGGAGAAAGGAGCTGGAGCACTGATGTCCTGAGACGGGAGGTGATGGGAACAGGTGCTGCTGCTCCTGATGCCCAGCCCTGAATTGTGCTGGCCAAGCCCATGGGAAGCCCACGGCAGCACAAGGGATGCTCCTGGACAAACCTGGTGGCACGCCGAGAAGAAGGCAGCGTTTCTCCAGGGCTAGCAGCCTGCAGCTATTGCTAACAGCATCGTTTCCTAGCTGCCGTTGGCTTTTGAAATCCGGTGAATGCGATGGGAAGGGTGACATTTGGAGCTTTTAGCTTGTTGACCTCCTCCTTTTCTTGCAAACAAACAACGCCTTTGCGTTGTCAGTGGGCAGCTGCAAGGGAGAGCGCTCCGAGGCGGCACGCGGCGCTGCGCTGGCACCGCGGGGTCTCAGGTTTGCAGGCGCAGCAGCCGCTGTCTCACAGGTGACTAAGTCACCTCCGATTCTATCGAGGCACTGGCACAATGCGGTAGATTTACAAAAGGTGGGCTGTGTTAAGTATGAACCCGCGCTCTCGGCATATTGTATGCTTTTTCCGAAGGAGGCTGCGTGCCTCTGTAGGCAGAGACATATGTAGAAGGTACAAAGATTTCCCCCGGTGGGCGTGGGAGCGGAGCGCATCGATCGCTGGCAGCGGCGAGGTCTGGTTGGCCACCTCCCTGCCTGGGCACGGGGCTTTCCACCAGGCTTTGCATTCTGCATTGAGCTCTCCCCTTGTGCAGCATGGGCGTTGCGAAGCTTGCTTCCCTTTGAAGTGCTCGGAGAGAGGGGGGGAGAAAAGATGGAGGTGGGAGAATCTTCCTCCGGATCATTATTTGGCGCGTCTGGAAGTGCGTCACCGAGGGATGCGAACGGTGCCTGAAGAGCAGGAGGTGAGCAGGAGCTGGTGGTGGGGTGTGATGAGAGCACCTGTGGGCAGGATACCTGCGAGCACGGCTGCTCTTTAAAGTTCATTATGGACTTATTGGTATTCCTTGCGGCTGACGGAGGGAATAGCTGCTGGAACTAGCAATGTAGCTGAGATGCTGAACTTTTCTTACCGAGTGCAGCTGCTGTAGTGCGTCGAGACAGTGCTGCACGGCGCAGGTTAGCAGAGGTCCCTGTGAGCCATCATAATGAAACGTGGAACCTTTCGCCCTCAGCCAAAGCTTCTGTAAATTGCAAGCGGGGATTAGAATGGTACGAGAGCCCGGGGCCCTGCACCTCGTGGTGCAAAGCGCAGTGAGTTGTGCTCAAGGGGAATCGAGGGGAGGGGGGGAAATAAATACTGAGAAAACAAGTGTTACCTGGCAAAGGGGCAAGCTTAATGAAACTGACTGTGACTGCATTCCCACCTCGGATCCAGAGCGGTCGGTTTGCAGGGAGCTCCCCGGCCCTGGCTACTTTTTGATTCTTATTTGATAAAGCAGTCATGTATCTGGAAGGCCAGAGAATTGTGGAGATGGAGAAAATCGTTGGCAGGGGGAGTGCGGGAGGAGGAGATCAGAATGGGTTTGTCAGTGCAAAAAAAAATCGCACGGTGCACGACAAAGACAGGGAGAAGCAGATCACACGGGGAAAATGAGACTGAGAAACAGCGAAGGTGTCAAAGCAGGTTTGTCGCTCACGGAGCCAACTGGAAGTGAAAGCGTCACGGAGAACTGGAGGCAGATCGAGGCTGTCAGGGAGATTACATCCGTCTGAGGACGGGGAGCACTCGCAGCCTCATGGGGATGGGAGCAGACAGCAGGAGGTGAGTGCGTGGAGGTGCTGGGGTACGGCCGAGCGCCCTGCCTGGTGCTGGGGGCTGTGCCTCTGGCGAGTTGGTGGCTGGAGCTGGTGCCAGGAGCAGGCTTGGATCCTGCCCCCTGCAAAGCATCCAGCAGCAGGTGGGGGTTTGCTGCGGTTCTGCCCCATCAGAGGTACCCTGGGACCACAGGAGGGATGCAGACAAGGTGGGATGAACACGGGTGTGAGTTCTCCATCGTGCTGTGGGCACTTCCGGGAAATGACACAGAAGAAGCATCTAGGGAATCTGTTCTGGCCCACAAGCCCTAAAGTTACCAGCAAACAGCAGGCCTTGCTCCCAGGGGTAGGCTGGATGAATCCTATTCTCTAGACCCACTATGGAGGAGCCTTCAAATTCAGCTCAAGCTGTGGTGCTTACAGTCCTCCTTGGATTGTCTCTGGCTCTTAGAGATGCACCATGACCAAGTGCTTTCCATCTCCATCAGCGCAGGCAAGGATTGTGTGTTTGCAAGCAGAGGGAAGGCAGAGAAATAAGGAGCTGGGTGGATGTATAAGTCCAACCTATCCATTATCCAGTGAACGTTTCATGAAGTCTCCAAAATCCTCCTGTTGAGCTGGGTGGGACTGGTAGAAGCAGTGGCCATCCCCATGTGGAGCTGGAGCAGGTTGTGGAGGGGCAGCGCTGTGCCATGGGGCTGCCCTCCTCCTGCCTCTGCTGGCAGCAATTTCCCTTTTAATATTCCTCCCAGATCCCTTTACTATGACAGCCAGGGGATGCTGCTGTGCTTTATTGCCACCATGTTAATGAAAAGCCCATGGTAACAGAGCCTCTTTTTTTTGTGACTTGAAGATGGATTTCCTCTTAAGGCGAGTAAAATGAGCCATCCTCATCCTGTGCGTAGATAAGAAATGGTGAAAGATGGCAGGGCCTGGAGCTTGTTTTGCTGGGCAGCTGCTGTTCCCCTGCCTGGCAGCTTGCTAAGAGTCCCCCAGAGGGCTCCTTCTTGTTGAGGAGTGACATGGATGGTGCAGGGGGGACTTGGGGAGAGCTGGGGGCCTCATTGGAGAGGAAGAGCCAAAAGAAGGCTCCTCCTGAGCAATGCCACACTGCTGGTACCTGTGCTTGTGTTGGTGTATCCCCGTGCTGCTCTGGTGCGGAGCTGGGTGCTCAAACTGTGCTGCTGGGAGCACTGGGTTGCTGCCATTCCCATCTGCCGTGAAGCCCCAGATGAGAGCACGCTGCTAATTGGAGCCCTGGTGCCTTTCCTGGTGCTCCCTGACCTGAGTTCGTGGCAGTTCTCCCTCTCTGGCTGTCTCAGTACGATTTTCTTGTCTTCCAACTCTTTTCCAGTGGTCGGGACTGGAAGACACAAACTGCTTAATTGGGGATTTTGGTGCTATTTTGCAGCGGAAGCAAAAAGCAATAATCAGCACAGCCAACTGCGGTGTGCAGCAGCACGCTCCTTCCCTTTAATCCCACGGAGAGGAGCTTTGCAAAGATGCAGGGCAATGGTGCTGAGGTAGCATTTAAGCAAATGAAGGGTCAGTCCAGGGGCCTCCAATTCTTATGCATTTCCCGGGTTTCGGTGCATGGAGGTGTGCCTGGGGTCACGGTGCAACCAAGTACAGGGTGGGAACTGTGGAAGGAGTTGAAGCATTGCTGGGTCCCACAGAGCTGTGCCTGCCAACTGCTTGCCCTATTACAGATGAATTTGATGCATCTTCTTCATTGTTGTATGCTTCAGAAAAGCTGGGTTTAAAAAATAGGGAGGGGAGAGTTTCCTATCTGCTTTAAATTAATATAAATCCAGCGCAGAGAGGGCCTTTTGTAAGGTCTGCTGAGTTAATGGATTCATAATGACTTTTAAAGCTTCACTTGGGTAAGAAATACTGTTCATTTCGTAATTGCATATAAATACACTTTCTCATAATCCAGGACAGCATAGCAAAAGGAAGTCTAGTGGCTTAATTATAAATCTTTTTATTAGCTGGAACCCTGCTGGAATAAAAAAAAAAAAAGTTGGGTATTGTTTTTATCTAAGAGGAAAAGGGGGGGGTGGTTTTGGAAGTGAGTTGTGGGGAATTAAACAGGAAGGAAAACAACAGTGAGTGCTGAGGGCTGTCGCAGCAGTGCAGCTCTGCGGGGCTCTGCTGAGCACTGCTCTGCACATCAGGGTGAGGGCACACAGCCTGCAAACCCCAGGTGTGCAGAGCTGATGTGGATCCGTTCCATCTCCAGCCAGTGGGTTCTCCACCATCTGTTTTTGATCACGTCACCCTAGCGTGACCCAAGCTGAAGCAGGGTTGTTCCTTAGCCTGCATCCACCTTGCTGGCACGGATTTCTCTTGCAGAGATGGATCCTGCAGGCCGGAGCGGAGCCCTGTGTTGTGTTTTGGGTGGCTGATGTCAGTGCCTGGGTGCTTTGGCTGAAAGCAGGGTGCTCTGTGTGCGCTGCCCAGGGATCCTCGAGTGGGCAGAGGGACGTGGAGTGCTGGTGGCTCAGGGCCTGGCTCCATGCGCCTGCGGTGCTGCCTCGAGGCAGCGCATCCATCACGCAGCACCCAAATGTTGCTTTTAGAAGCAAAAAGGAAGCTAATTAAGCACTTAAAGGTTGAGCAGCCCATTTGTGCCTGATGGAGATGGACGAGGCTACCTGGGAGCCCTGCTCCTGCTCCCAGCTGGCTGCCTGCAGTTCCTGCTGCCTCCCTGTCCCTCTGCAGGGCTGTGCCTGGCAGCGCTGGGTGAGGCAATCTGTAACCTCAGGACTTAGCAGGGTGGCTGGGCAAGGAATGTGCTGTTTGTTCAGCTTTGTACATGTTCATTCATTCCTTCTTAAGGGTGCCCAGGGAAGTCTCATCCAAGCTCAATTGTCAGCAGTTCTGGCCAGATCTTCCCTGGCTCCGTATGTATGGAAGGAGGCAGACGGGAAAGAAAGCTGCAGCAATACCAGAGAATAAAAGAAAAGAAAAGCAGGTCGGGATAGTAATTTGCTTTTGGATTTTATTCGTATTTTGAAAAGGAAATGGGGGAGAAATAATCGCTTCTCCGACCCTTCCTTCCGGACCATGGAATTAAATCTATAACTATTAGTGAAACACTCGCGACACAGACATTTTATTTCCCTTCTTTCTCTGTATTCAAAAGCCTCCGAAGTGTCAGCATGTTTCCATGCAGGCGAGATGTGCATAGCATCTAAACAACATAATGTCAGTGTGGGAGAGAAAATTCCCACTGAGGGCCCTGCAGGTCAAAGCAAGCTAATGTATGATGCCCTCCCTTGCACTATTGAGCGTGAGTTGTGCTGATAAGACTCCATGCACTCTGTCTATTAAATCTTGTCTACTGTATAAGCAACGCAGGCACGGAGATATTTTTCTTGCCTTCTTCCCCCTTGTGTTGTCACCCTCAGTGCGGGGGGGACCTGCTTGGCCATAGGAATGGATGGTAGCCGTGGTAATTTTTCATTATAATTTGATTTCGGTTCTATTTTCTCGTTAATTCCGCGTGACACGGGGAACTTGTTGGGCTGCTCTCTGTGCCGTGATGCGGCTCCAGGGCCTGTGTGCACATCTCCTGCTGTCAGGGTGCGGGCTGAGTGCCCCGTCCCCTTCGGCTGCTCTGGAAAGCAGCCCCAGCGTGCGGCTGATAGCTCGCCCCATCCGAGGAGCTGGGAGGAGGAGGAGGAGGAGGCTGTCGTGGAGTTTGTTCTCTTTGCATTTCTCCATTTTTTTTTTGGATGCCCCGTGCTGACTGCGAACCTGCTCGCCGCTTTTCACAGCACTCATCGCCAGCGTTTTGCTGCTGTTTCCCCTTATTCTCAGCCTTTTCCTGGTGATGAATGCACCCTGTCCTCTGGGCTGAAGCTGAAATGCTTTCAGGGTGCTGCTGCAGAAGGCTGCCTCATTAGCAATGTCTGCTGCGGCTCGCTCAGCAAGGAGGGAGAGAGGTCAAGCTGCCAGAGCCGCTAACATGGGGTTTTTGTAGGAAACTGTTGGAGCCTCTTGGAAAAAGAGGCCTTGGGGACTCATTATCTGCTGCCAGCGTTGCAGGGAGTGAATTGGCTGCGGAGCTGCTTTCAACAGTAAAGAGATACAGGAGTCCGGCATCGTGCACCTTGCTGAGACTGTGGGATGCTCAGGGAGCAGAGGGTGGGCAGCCCCAGGGAGCGCGTGGGCTTGGGGTGGGGAAGGTTAAGAGGTAGAAGAGAGGGCTCTCCGCTCTGCGTTTCCACTTCAGGAGCAGACAAGATCGTCACCAAGACTGCCATGGACAGTGCTTGCACCGTGGGGATAAGGATGGGTCTCGGTGGGGTAACAGAGTGTTATGGGGAACCATAGAATCAGTAAGGATGGAAAAAACCTCTAAGATTGCCAAGTCCAGCCATCAGCACCATAGCACTAAAGCTCACCACTCCCTGCGCAGACTCTGCCCGTGCAGCAGCGCTCATTCGGAGAAGAAATTGCTCTTGATATCCAGCCTGAACCTCCCCTGGCACAACTGAAAGCCATTACCTCTCATCCTATCAAGGAGAAAGAAGAAAGAGCAAAAGAAACAGAGGGAGGCAGCCAGATAGGCACCTTTAATCTTTCACGTGAGCTGCATGGCTTTGGTGGTGGATTTGGGAGTGCAGCTGGCTTCTGGATGGAAAAAGGCCGGCGGGGGACGCGCGGTGCTGAGAGCAGATCACACGTGTCAGGACAGGAGGAGCAGCGTGGGGAACCAGCCAACATCTGCTGAGCCTTCGTGCTGATCCTCAGCTGACAATCCTCTCGCCCTAATCCTTAAATCCCACCCATCTGCTGCAGCCACCCACCCCGAAGCTTCCTCTCCCCGCGGGCCAATGGCTGCAGCACAGTGAGGGATTCAGCTGCTCTGCTCCCTGCAGCCCCGCTGAGACCTGGGCCTTGTGGTCGGATGCTGATGGCTTCCCTCACCCTTCTGATAAGGGTACAGGTGTGAATTAATGAGATGAGGGTCGGTTGAGGAGAAGGGGAGCTTCAAACAGCTTCCTGGGAGGCAGGGGGGTTCTGCTGGATGGTAGGGTGGTGAGCTGCAGACCCAGCCCCTCTGACTGCTTCTGTGGTTCCCTGCCTGCTAATGGCACAACGTGTTAGCTGGAGTGAAGGGAAGCCTGTTCCCCCTGGGCTGGCTGGGTGCTGTGCTGGAGCTTGACCTGTGCTCTTTTGCAGCTCCACAGCTGCGGTTCTTGACCTGGGTTTGTGTCTCTTCATCTTTGCATGCTGCATTGTGAGTATTGCTGGTGTGCTGCCTTAGCAGGACAGTCTGCTTTCCGCTCTGGGAAACGTCAGTCTCCTGAAAAACCAAGTTTGCATGGAGGCATTTTGTGGGCAGCCTTCAGCATCGCGTGGGGATGGAGGAGGCTTCAAGTCCTGCATCAGGCTGAGCAGGAGAACAGCGCGGGTTCCTTGCTTGGAGGAAAGCGCTGTTACTTGGAGCACTCACAGCTATGCCTCTTTCCTCCTAGACTGGCTGTATTCCAGGGAACACACGCACGTGCAACTCACAGTGAGGTTAGAGGCATTTTCAAATGTGCATCTCCGGTCTTTGGGACGCGCTTAGATTCCTGAAGTCAGCACTTGGAAAGGCACCGACCGGGTCAGACTGATGCAGCAGTGTTCGGAGATGGGCTGGGAAATAGATGATATAAATCAGCTCTTCTTAAGGAAATGAAGCCCGTTAGAAGGAGGAAGAACTCAGTTAAGTCTTTCTGTTGAAACCTGTTGGTATGTGCCAAGTGCTGAGTTGCCACCCCTCATCTCTTCAGCACGTTGTCAGTGACTGAGTCTGCACAACCAACCTCGCTGCCTGTTGCAGAATATCTTACCAGCTTTTTTTTTTTTTGATTAACGTAATATCCAGCTTTCTTGGATGTGATTTTTCTGAGATTCTCTCCCTGTCAGCCCTCCCAAAATTAGCGGGCTGCCTGATTTTTCACAGTGCTGGGCGTGAAAAAGTGGAAATCTAATGCATGGAGCAGCCTCCTCTGAGCCTCTCATGATTGAGAGAAACAAGTCACCATGGCCCACACCATAAGGATGGCTGTGGTGTCTCTGGGGTTGGAGCTCACGTTCGCTTCCACTGCTTGTGGTCATGTGTGTGGCTTTTTAGGCTGGCAGCAGTTCTGCTGTTAAGGGAGCTCATGGATGCAGCCTGTTGTGTTCCGTGTGAAGCTGTGATCTTGCACCAGTGGCAACCTTGTGTGCCCCAGGACTTGCACTGAGCCTGTCCAGTGCAACAGGCAGTTGGTTGTGAGACGGAGCAAAGAAGAGTTTGCTGTTCCTGGGGCTGTGCGCTTTTTGCTGGCCTACTCTTGCATGCCCAGGAAGATTTATAGCTGCAGCAAGAGCCTGGGAAGAAAGGCCCCCCAGAGCTGCTGGTCATTAACTCGGGACATCCTGCACCACAGGTGTCCTGTAGATACTTGGCTTGCAGGCTGACATCTAGGAATGTGTTGCTAATTACTCTAATTACTGTTGGCCAGGACTGCCAAGGTCATCTCTCAGCTGTAGTTCCAGGCCTGGCTGTTTGGGCGAAGCCCTGCCAGTTTAGCAGGGATGATTTAAGTGAGACTCCGTCAGCTGGGATGGGCAGAGAGAACAAATACGGGCCATGCAATGCAGGACTGTGCTACGGCGATACCGGAATTCGGCACTGCGATGCTCCTTTGGTCTCTTAACAATAAAAAAAAAAACAAGTCTGGAGAAAAGCTGGAAAGTGGTGAGCAACCAGCTCAGCTCTGCAGGGAGTTGTGCAGAGCGAGATTATCGCATCCCCACCCCCCCAGTGTTTCTCATCCACTCCAGAAGGGGAAAAGACAAGAGGTTGCCTTTTCCTCTCTCCTCCTTGCCAACAAAAAATGATGAGGCTCCTTCTTGCTCTGCTGTAGCTAAATTAGCTTAAGCCTCTCTTTTTGTTGAGGTAACCTTCGCTTACTTTAATGCACGCTCAGCGAGCACAATTCGTTACTTATTAATTTACAAAGTGGTAGATTTCAAAGCTGTCACGATGCTCAAGTCATGTTCACTTCAGTTATTCTGCATAATTAATTAGAAAATAATAATTTGTACATCATGATATTTTCATTCCAACATGAAAGGGAAAGGCTGCGAGCCGGAGCCGCCTCGGGCACGGGTGGGAGAAGGCAGCGGGGAGGCTCAGCACAGCCATGGCCGCGGTGTTGTGCATGGGAGGAGAAGGTTTGGGGCAGGCTGTGCTTCTTCCTCGGCAGCAGGGATTGCATGTGCCGTGGTGGCTCTGTCTGCATCCCTTGGCTCTGTCTGCATCCCTCAGCTCTGGCTCCTCTGCCCACCTGAGTTTGTGCGCTGTGGAGGAGTCGCTTGGCTGCCCCAAGTGCTGACATCGGTGAGGAATGAGAGGAGGATGCCCCTGCAGAATGGATAAGCAACATCATGCAGACACAGCTCTGCATTTTGGGTTTGGAAACCACGAGGCTGCAATTGGGTATAGAAGCAGAGCTTCCTATCGTATGGGTTCTGTTTAATCCTTTTGTCCGTGGTGACCACGTCCCTGGGCTGGAGGGCTGATTTCCTCCACGCTCTCTTCTCGTCCATGGGTGAAGGTAGCTCCTGAAAACCTCAGCACCGCAGACAAACACAAACCTTTGCTCTTTCTGCCAAACATGGATGCCTTTACTGTTTAACCTGGTGCTGACAATGTCTGTGGGGTGATGCTGTACCAAATGGCCGAGCAGCAGCAGGTCTCTGTAATTACTGTGCATGCCTGGGCTTCGATAGTGCAGAGCACGGCGGGCGCATCCCTGCCTGGTTTGCTTTTATGAATCCCCTGGCTGGGAAGCTGGGGGGGAGCCTGGGCATGTCTGCTGGGCTGCTCCAGTGCACCCAGAATGATGTTGTGACCTGGACCTCTGGGACCCGTTATTCCGTGGGCAAGGAGAGGATGGTCCATGCTGGGTAAGGACAGTGGGGAGGGTGAAGGATGGAGTCGGAGGAATGCATTGCAGAGTACCATCCTTAGATAGATGTTGATTTGGGTGGGAAGAAATGCAGGTCAGAGGAGCTCCCCAGGGAGTGAAACCCAGGGTTTCATTGATTTGGTTTGTTCTTTCGATGGTCTTTTTGTTTTTATAAACAAAAGCAGGAATGGATTGTGTGAAACTGCCAAAGACCTGAGCGCTGAAACAATGAATGCACGTATAGAAACACATCTCCAGGGAGGAAGCAAGAGCCGCTTCCCCTTTGTATGGAGTATAAAGCGACACTGAATCCGAGGTTTATCTGCAGCGCTTCTGCTGGCCCACACTGAGTGTGAGCTCAGCCTTTTGTTCTCCTGGTGCTGCTCTGGGGCATTGATCATATTTCCAGGCTTCTCAGTCATGAGGATAAAAACTTTTAAATGACAGCTGAGAGGCCTGGGCTCTCCTGACCTGCGGAGCTGGGGCTTTGGGTAAAACTTCGAGATTGTGGCAAAACTGCCAGTAAGCTCGGCGGCATTGATTCCACTCGGACGTAATGAGCCTCGGCAGCGCTGTCAGCTGCACGTCTTTGATCTCCACTTTATGAGGAGCTTCCCTCTCTCTCCAGAAAGCTGTGATTTGGGTTCCCTGGCAGCCGATTCCTCTGGTTTGTAGGTATCCCTGAGATAAATGCCTTACTCCCGATGTTGTTGCTGCATCTCTCCCACCCCTCGCAGAGGCCTTTGCTGTGAGTCCTGTCCAGCTCTCCCTTTGCATACCTGCGTGCCTTGGTTCCCCATTGATGCTGCTGATCAGGGAAGTCCAAGAGGTGCAGCCACCTCTCAGCTTGGCCCTCTGGGAGCCCTTCAGAAGGTGTTGGAGGGACAGGGTGCACGATTCACATCCCTTAACCTGGGCAGCACAACTGGCAGAAGTCAAACGTGCAACTCCAGGAGATTCCACGTTTGCTCGATGGCGGCATGTGCTTGCATTGGCTTACCTGGCAAGCAGTGATAAAATGGATCCTTTTGGTGTTGAGCCTTCACATGGGAAACAATCCAGTGCCATTGCCCCACCAGGGAGGCCTTCAGTGGATGGAAGGATGCACCACGTGCCCAATGGAAGCGAGGAAGCAGTGCAGGAGAGCCTCAGTGGGAGCGGTAGCACCACGAGTGTCCCACAGCTGGATCAGTCCTACACTGGGATTGGCTCTGTCAGGAGCACTGCTTGCCAGTCCCATTGCTGAAAAAATACTCCTGCCAAGTCAAATTCGTTAATTGTGGTTGACAACGTCACGTGTGATTGCAACAGCAAGTGGTGAAGGGATGTTAACAGCGAACGTTGCGAGGATTTCTCAGCTGCCATGCACATCATGTCCTTCACCGTAGCCGGTTTTGACATCCCATTAGCAGCCAACTGCATTCCTACTGGTACAGGAAAGGCTTTGCAACCCTCTGGAAACAGGACTGCAATTTTTATGAAGTCTGCCTATGTTTATTTGTTGAGGAAACAAAAGCAAGATATTGAAAGCAAACAGCTCTCAGAGATGAGGGGTGTAACGTTAAACTTGTGATTTGGGAGCGGTTGTTGTATTTGTCATTGCAAAGATCAATGTATGGCTTTTGTGAACGGGTTATTACGCCCGGTCTGGGGAACTTACTTTAATCACTGGAAGCTAATCTCATTTCCAAGCCTGAAAACGGTCCCAAACATTGAAATTATATGTTAATATACAGAGATTGACAAAAGGAAGCTGGTTGTATTGACTTGGAATTAATGAAGCAATTCAATGTTGAACAATAATGCTGGCAGGAGGTGTTAAGGAGAATTGCTGCAGTTGTTAAATTTTGGCACCGAGAGGTCTCGCTGCTCTGAGGAGCCGGTCAGATCACAGGAAAATGAAAATTACCTTGGAACTTCGGAGTTATTTAGCCAGCCCGAGTCCCATCACGAAGATTATAGGAGGAAGCAGGAAAAAGCTGCAGAGGGACTTCTATTTATCCACAAGTGCTTTGCTGTGTTGAGGAGGGGAAGGGCCCTGTCTGCATTTATTTCAAGCAGTGGAAGTGCTACATTTCTGAGCAAGGCTGGGCTGTGCCTGCAGTGCTGCTGAGCACCTTCCCCAGAGTGCATGGGGCTGCAGGCAGAGCAGTGCTGGCAGCTGCTCACCGTTAGCATCATGGGTTGCGCATCCCGAGGGAAGGTTCTTGCAAAGCAAAGGTGTTTGCTTATCAGCTGGCAGGTGTGTAGCCACGTGCAGACAGCAGCAGGTTTGCAGCGTGGCTGAAGACATTGGGTTTATTGCGGATTTTCCTTTTTTTTTTTGTTTATGGTGAGGCTCTCGTTTGCCCAAGTTGGCTTTGGACGCAGCGTGCAAATCGCTTTTTCCTTGCTGCAAGTGTGCATGGGTTTGTTTCGCTGCTGACAGCTGCAAAGTTTCTCCTTCCCTCGAATGAAATTTGTCCTGGGCTCCGTGGTCAGCGGTGCGAGGGCGCGCGGTGCCTGACCCACGCTTTGCTGCTTTGAGCAGCGATCGAAGCCAGCCAAGAGACACAAAGCGTCAAGCTCGGTGTCATTAGGAACGAAAGACTTGTTAGGAAATAGTTTCTGTTCTTTGGGAGAGGGAAAAAAAAAAAATCTCGACTAAGACTGTACAGAAGGATGCCAAGATGTGTTGCTGCTGTTAACATCTCCAGCCTTTGAACTCAGACGTGCAATACTTGAGAGACCAATTTGAAGGAACTGAATTCAAGGCACAGCAAAAACGCTTTAGAAGCTGCTCACTGACAGTGATAAACATGTGAAGCGGCGAAGGAGCTGCCCCACGGATTTAGAAGGAGCTGCGAGTGATTCCTTCAAGGAAGCCAAAGTTGAAAGTTGAAGCATGTTTACCAATTATTGACTTGCTGATTGATGGCTTAGTGAGACGATGAGATGTGAAAACACCGCACCGCGTTCCGCACACAGGAGGGGAAGTGCTGCACACCACCACAAAAGCAGAGCAGGACAATCAATGGGAACCTCTTTTTCTCAGCGTTGTGACTGGAAAACGCATCTTGTTTATGAATGTGCCTCCTCCTGAGCAGCTCGAGCAGGGGATCAATGTCTGCGTCCAGGTGCTGCCCATCAGTCTTGCTGCTTCAGGGCTTTCCCTGTCTGGCAGCCCCCGGGATGTGCTGCCGTGCAGGAGGACGTCAGGAGCTCTCATTTTTAACTTTCCTTGACAATAGGAAGGCTGAGGCAGTCTCTGGATCTATTTTTGCAGCCATTTTTTTTTCCTGGAGCAGTAAATGTGAGCAGCAGACCTTCCCTGTTCCCATCGCTGCCCGTGGGCCTGGGGGGCTGACGTCTGTTTTGGATGGGTATTAAATACAGGTGGCTCGTTTTCAGCATAGCAAAGTGGAATTTCACGTTGAACTCTGGTGTGTACTACAACAAAATATTTATTTCTTTAAGCAACAAAGAAACAGCATGGACGAAGAAAAGGGAGGACTCTTCTCTTGCAACCAAATGTAAAACTGTAATAGTCACTATGTCATGAGCTGTTCCCCAAAGGGAGCTCAGATTTGCAAAATTACTTCAGGTCTCCTCTGCGCCTCTTTTTATTTGCAAAACCCCCTCAGAAAGCTGAGCTCTATGGAAATGTCAGTGTGGGGCAGCACGGCTTCGTGTTTCAGGCTGGAATGAATTTGGACTCTCCACGTGAATGTCTCTGTTAGGGTCCTGATATCCTCCTTTATCACTGCTGTGCGTGTGGAGCTGGCAAATATCTCTTGATACAAGGGAGCATTATCTTGTTTTTTCAATGATGGAAAATGGAGAACAGTTTATCTGGGGTCAGGGAGTGACTCAGGTGGGGCTTCGCTTCACAGCAGCTGCGTTCAAGCCCTGAGTTTTAACTACCAGGCCATCGTTCTGCCCTGGGAGGTCAGGAAATTTGGGTTTAAGTTCTATCCAAGGATGTGAGTTTGGTTGCAATGGCGCTGAGACCTCCAAGCAGGCCTTGCTGCCAAGTGGTGGGGCAGCATCTCTGCTTTGTGATCCAAGTGAGGAACATCCGTGTTGAGCTTCCTTCCCTGCAGCCACCTACGTGTTTAATAACAGCGAGGCACTGAAATACTTCAGCCAAAGCCCCAGATGTTGGTGTGTTACGTGCTTTTGGAGCTGCACGTTTCCTGTGCTGGTGTGCAAGGGATTGTTGGGCGGTTTCAGAGTGCCGACCAACCGCGGAATCTATTTTGGGATCAGATTACGTGACGGTCTCCAAAATCTCCTTTGCTGTCCAAAGTACTTCATCATAAATCAATCCCGGGCGATGCTTCTGTTCCCCCACAGGCAGCCCTGCAGCGCAGTCTGACTCATTGCAGTGGTTTCTCTTGCAGTGTTTCACTGTGCGATTCGTTCCCCGTTCTCGGAGCCTTCCCCTGCCTTTCTTGCCCAGCACTGGGCACTGAAGCTGGTCTGAAGGGCAGAGCGGGGGGTGGTGGGTAAACCTTCCAGGAGACATGAGAGTAGAGCGTATCGACCTGTCAGAAATTTCTCTTCTTGGCGAAATATTGGGATTTTGCTGCCTTTTGGGACCCCAAAAAAAGTCTAACTTGGCATTGTCTGCATTCTGATGATTCTGGTTAGTGGGGAGATGGAGGTTAAGGTACGGGCTGGTTGGCTGAGGAGTTGTGCTTATCTGCCTGATGAGAATCCAACCCTCTGCTCGCTGCTTAATTAGGCTGTCCAGAACCCGGGATTAAAGACTTTGCATTATTGGCTGAAGAAAAACACAGTTTAACATGACTTCATCGTGCAGCCTTCAGCAGCATCTGGTAAACTGCCCCAAATCCCTGTGCACGCTGAACCCCTGGCCCTGAAGGGTGGCAGGGAGTTGGTGCTCGGGGTTTGTCCTGGATATCTGTTCTGAGCAGCCCTGCTGATGGCCGTGAACCTGGCTGCTGGGGCTGCTTTATCTGCGGCTGGCTAATCAGTGTGATGGGCTGTCCATCATTTGTTTGTGTCTGTGGTTAGGAGAGGGAAGATGCATTGCATGGACGCTGCAGGCAGCTGTGGGCAGTGGCAGACAGCAGCATCTGGCTCGGACCTTGCAGGGTTGCAGCAGCCTGAAATAAACCAAGGGGTGTTTTGTATGCACAGCTGACGTGAACCCAGGCAGAAAGAATGAAGCATTTTTCTGTCCCATTCAGAAACTGCAGTACGTTCAACAAAAGTCATGCTGAGCTAGAAACTTCTACTGTATTTGGCGGGATTTCTGGAAAAGCCAGACACAGAGACCTAGTCCCCTAGGAGCTGAGGTTGGAAAGCACTCTCCTGCTTTGAGGGGTAGGTGAGGTTGCTGAGGTGAATCTGAGCTTTCTGCTGCAGGCGTGCAGCCCCCAGCTGCACGGATCCCTGCTGGTGCTGGGGAGGGCTGGCATCCTGGGATGGCTGCGTGCTGGGCTGGTTCTGCCCGAGAAAGCTTCTGTAGTGGATGCTGTGGGGTTGCATTTGTGTGTTGGATTTTTAGAACCAGGGTGTTTGTAAATGGTGTTAAGTGAGAGTGGGGTGAACTGGTGGCTTGTTGTCAGTCATCTGCAGACTGCAGTCAGGGCAAGAGGACAAAAGCCTCTTCTGTAGCACAGTAATAACAAATAAGAAGCAAGTGTGTGGAGATGTTCAGCATGTTACTGTGCTCCTTAAAATACATATGCCTTGAAGTCTGCCAGGCGTTTTGTTCTGCAAAGCATATGGTTTAACAGATAAAATGATTCCTGACCTGGAGACCTGAACTGACAACTCTGGAGACAAACAAAAACCAGGATGGCTCCATCTGTCAGGCCTGTTTCATCTCCATGCTGCTTACTGACATTTACGTGTTTGCATCAGGGAACTCTGCTTCAGTGCCCCTTTCCCCAGACGTCAGCATCCGTCCTTGCGTGTCATGGCTTGGTGCATGCATTCAACCCCAGGCTCCTGGCCACGACCTCTTCTTCAAAGGGCTTTGCCATCTCTGTGGCTTGCTGCTCAAGCAGCTGCTGGGGGAACGGCTTGGTTGCTGAATCCAGTCTGGAGCCCTGAGCTGTAGGTACCTTCTCCTGCCCTTTACAGGGGCAGGAGCGTGCCACAAGTCTTTGAGCATCAAGTTAGCTCCGTCTTGAAGCCAAGGAGTAATTCACAGCCCTCACTTGAGTGATATGTTCTTCTGGATGCTGAAGCCTTTGGGTGTTGGCCTTTGTCTTCTGCTTCCATCTCAGTTTGTTGAGCGTATTTCTCTAAATGCAAGATTCCTCCCAGCTTTGTGCTGGTGTTTTGCTTGATGGGTCCATCTGACCATGGATCCCAGCAATTTCCTGCAGTATCTCCTGGCTCATGCAGAACTCAAGTACCCCTTGTGCTTGCTGGACTGACCCCTTGTGTTACTGTTGAATTCAGAGGCCACATGATGCTCTAGAAGACCCTCCTGGCTTCTCAGAAGTGTGGTTTGGTGCTCCTGTGTGTAGCCAGGATTTGGACTTGATCCTTGTAGGTCCCTTGCAGCCCTGCAAGGCTCTGTGGAACCATGCTTTTGTGTGCCCACAGTGGCGTGGGTAGCTTTATCTCTGCAGAAGGAGGATGGAAGGTGGGGAGATGGGATCAGAGGTGTCCTGCATTCACATGCCTGCACTTCCTAGGTGGGGATGGACGGTGAGGGGCGGCTGCTGCCAGCTCTGAGATTTTGGGTGATGAACATTTCCCGTGTTACCTCCTCAAATAGACGTTGACTTCTTGTCTCGCTGTTCTTTCAATGTCCCCACTATCCCTGCATGTGCTCAGTGCTAGAACAGATGATGGCTTAGGAGAGGGGGATTATTTCTGTTCTCCTCAGCAAATATATCCCCACGTAGTTATTTAAAGCTGCAGCTAAAAAGCCAGTAGCATCTGAGAACAGAAGCTCTGCTAAGAAGTTTTAAGCAAACATTATTAGATATGACCTCTTATTTATGAAAGACTTTGCAAGCGAAAGTCTGTTACCCTGTTATTGCCTCAGCAAAAGACCTATTTTCCCAGCCATAACGTCCCCGCCAGCAATCAGTCTGATTAGAGTTTAGGATGATGCAGTAAATATACGGAAGCTCAATTTAACCAACAGCACAGAAGCAAATAATAATAAGTTGGGGCCTTTGGCCATAAAAATGCAGACGTTTACCTTGAATGTTGACTTAAACCATTTCAATTTTGTGCCAAATGAGGCTTGAAATGCATCATCCAACGCGCGGTGTCCAGCCAATAAAAGCTGTGTTAAATATGGTACCTTCCTGCTTGGCGGCGTGCTCTGTGAGCTGGGGCTGCAGGGGGTGGGGGTGGGGACTGGGGTAGCCCCGGTTGCTGTGGTGGCAGAGCAGGCTGTGGGTGCTCCCAGGTGTTGTGCAGGCTCCCTGCCCTCCCCTGGGCTGCGTGGTGGAGTGAATGCAGCTTTGCTGTCCCTGCTCGATGTCGGCTGCAGGAGCGGAGATGGATAACGCGGAGCTGCGGAGTCTTCGTCTCTCCGCCTGCCCGAGCTTCCTGATTCATTAGCAGGCCTGATTATCCAGTTTCTTGGCTTTAATCTCTAATTAAACACCAGCACAGACAGCGTGTTTGTGCCAAGCTGAACATAAGTGGCCTCTTCTTAATAAATGCCTAGCTCTGATCTCTGCACCGTTAACCAGAGAAAAGCGGGAGCCTGAAGTTCTCGGGGATGGTAATTGCCAGACCTGTGGTTTTTTCCCCATCAGAATGGGGTTTCCTGGCCGTAGGTTAATGATGCTCAGCACTGTTTGGGTTCCTGGTCGCTTATGTCTGACAGTGTGTGTGTGGATCAAGATCGCATCCACCTGAAATAGCTCATTCCCAAGAGCTCTGCAGCGTGCCCAGCTCTGCTGGTCTCTTTGGGCTGCTGGGCTCGAGCTTTGCAGCTCCGGGTCTGCTCCGTTTGCCTCTGCCAACCTGCAGGGCTGCGTCTGGGCAGGGGCAGCTGCTCTCAGTGCCTCGGGGTGGAGCAAGGCGAGTTGCAACCGAGGAGCCAACACTGGAGCTTTGATTCCAGCACGGTGCAGGAACACGTCGTGATGCAGCTCGGGCAGGGCAGGGTGATGCTTTGATTGTGCAGGGTTTCTGCGTTCAGTTTTGCTTTTTAAGCAGGTACGCGAGGAGCAGCAAGCCTCCCCCCTGCCCCAGCACCTCTTTTTTTTTTTTTTTTTTCTTCTTTTTTTTCCTCTTTCTCCAAGCAGATGTGAAGATTGTGCTTTTGTCAGCTTTCCTCCACCTCCAAAGAGGGAAGAATTTGAAAGGAATATTAAATCGCATTCAGGAAGGGTGCACAGAGGGATGGAGCAAGTTTTCCTATCACGCATCAGAGCCGCGTGTCCCACATTCCCCTCCTCGAGGCGGATCCTTTGCCTTGATTTCTCTTCTTTACCTCTTCTCTTCTGTCGTGACTCCTGGAATAATTAGTTACCAGCAACTCTGCGGGTGTGGTTTTAAAGGCATCTCTTGAATCATCAGCACGCGCTGCCTTTGCCACAGCTCTGTGCAGTGGCTCATCCCCTTGAAGATCCGCGATCAATGCTGCTCCTGAGCCCGCCGATAGACTTGGCCATCACTTAAATATCATTACAGGGAAGATTTCAACGAGATCACTGCACATTATACTTTAAAGTTTGACTTTAAAAGAAGGCTCGGGCTTTGCTAAAAGGCATTAGTAATGGGATTCTCTATCTTTGAGCTTAATTTATTCTGAAGAGAAAAAGGCCATTATCTTAAATCTCTTTTTCCCCTTTTCCTTCTTTTACAAAAAGGGAAAAAAAAAAAGAAAGCAAGCGAGCCTCTGAAGTCCAGTCCTTGTGGCAAAAATCATTGTTTAATTACTGACTCTTTTAACCCTTTAGTGAGAGGAGAGGTAGGGGGAGGTGAAGTGTCGTGCAGGTAGCACTGTGCTTGGCGGACAGTCCAGCTCCTCCTTATCTTGACCCGCTTTGCTCCAGGGCCAGCAATTCGTGGGTGCATCTTCACTGAGGAAGAACTGGAGCCCTGCGTGTTTGCTGCTTTGCTGCAGGCGTGCCCTGGCTGAGCCCGAAGGTCGGATGGCAAAGTCCTGGATTTGCTCGGTGTTAGCCAACAACTGCAGGATGGGAGCCTCTGTCTGAAAGGCGTCCTTGTGACAGACGGATTCAGCTCTGCAGAGTTCTCATTAGCAATGCAGGAGATCAGATCGGAGGTGAATACTTGTCCATGGATGCATTTTACATGCAGAGCTCTTGAGAACTGGATTTCCATCAGAGAGCCTCTGAACCTCCCATTAGTGCTCAGCCAACCTTGAATTTTTTCTGAAACCTCCATTGTGTTCATTCCTGTGCTTCAAAACCAAGCAGAAAGCCTTACCCTGTGTTTAATTTCACCGGGGATGGGTCTTGCCTTGGATTCAAGCATGCAGAGCTCCTTGGTTCAGGCCAGAAACTTAACCCAAGCTCAGCTTTCAGCATCAGCTTTTTCTTTTCTGTTGCGAGGCTGAGAAGCGAAACGGGGAAAAGCTTTTCAATTCCGAGCACCGAGTGGTTCCCCAGAGCACAGGGATCCGAGTCTTTGTTGTGTTAGTGTGCTTAACTGGGAAACTGGGGGGCACTGAGCAGAGATGAGTGGAGGCTTTGCCCCTGGGCAGGGAGGAGGAGCAGCTGCAGATGTCCCTTGCCGCATCTTGGGCTGTGGCTTTCCCGGTTCACCTGGGTTGGTTTCTCTGGGGTGGAGGCAGCACTCAGTCCCTTAGAGCTGTACCTGCTGCTGCCTGAGTTATCATGTAAGCCAAGGGTCAGTTACACATTAGGGACCTGGTAGCGATGAGAATTAGATGAGCTTTTGCTGGAGTGCACTGTGCTTCTGTTCACCTTCAAGTAGAAACTGCTCCAAAAAGCACCAATATCTGCACAAATAATCCATCTTCTGGCAAGCCCTTGATCCTCCTGTTTGCAAATGGGATTGCTCTTGTGCGGGCTCTCCCGGGGCAATGAGCTCTGCATGCAAGGGCACAGGACACCGTGGGTCGCTGGAGGGCTGCCCGGTGCTGGCACAGTGCTGCTGCTGCCTCCACCTCGAGCTGAGTGTGAGGCCCAGGGCTCTGCTCTGAGCTTCCTCCTCGGAGCAATGCTTTGAGCACCTTCATTCTCTGGGACTTGGGTGAAACGGGCTGGGTTTGCCATCTCACCTGTGTCGTGATGTGTATAAGCAGGGCCTCGACCCAAGGCAGGTGCTGCATCACTCAGGGTTTCCAGTTTGTCAGACTTTTCCCGTGGTTTTAGTCCTCAGCACATCTTCAGCGTGGGTCTCCCTGTCATGCAGCAGCATCTCTGGGCGTCTGTAGCATAAACTCCAGCGTGTGCAGATTGATGCGGAGCCCTCTGAGCATCCAGTGGTTAAAGCAGCATCGGGCAATTCTGCCATTCGAATCCCTTTGACTCAGTTTCTCCCTCTGGTAGGACTGTATTAGTGGTGCTTACCTATTTCAATGCAGTTCTGAAGGTTAATTTATTTTTTTTCCAAAGCACTTAGCAAACATTAAGCATTACATAAATCTCGAGTATTGTTATCCGCAAGATGCATTGATTTGCAGTGTGGTCTTGTTGTCTGGATTTCTTTATTCCTTTAAAAATTTCAATCCATTAGAAGTGAAGGGGGGGAGGGGGAACCCGCAGCTCTTATCCTAGACCAAAGAGTTGCATAAACAAAGAGCACAAAATGTCTAATCAATGATAAGGCAAATGGGGCCAATTGCATGTCAGCTCCCCCTCCAATTCTGGTTCACAGGGACCACATGGTTGAGCTGAGGCTCGCTGGGATCGGAGCTAAGCTGCACTGGGGCACTGCAACGTGACGTCTTTCCCACTTGTCCTTATTCTCATGCACTGCGCTGCTCTATGCTGCCTCCAGTTGCCCTGGTTATTAAAGGGAACAGCTCATGCACCCTTGGGAAAGTCAAATTCTTCCTGCAGGAAGCAGTGCTATTTACCCTCCCGTGCCCCTGTTATCTCTCTCAGGGCACAGCAATATAAACCGGGGTGTTCCAGGGGTGCTGGACGTAACCACAGGGGAAAAATCATCAGGGAGCAGCGGTGAGGAGCAGGGCTGCTCATGCAGCTTGGGGGTGATGCTGTAATTTGTCCTACTGGGAACAGCAGAGCAGGAGAGAGAGCTGGATGCTTTCTGTTCCGGTGGGGGAACCGGTGTGTTTTGGCTGAATGGCAGCTGGTATGTTTTTCTCCATTTTTTGCTTGGGAAGCCAAGGTGGAATAAGCAGAGAGACTGGTTGTTATCCCACTCAGAGCCGTGGAAGGTGTCCCCTCCCTCGTTCCAAACCAATCATAACTCTTTTAGACTCATTGATTTGCAGACAGCATGAAACCACCTGCTCCCTCCATCCCCAGGTTATTTCGGTTTTTGCTAGAAATTCTGAATTCGTGCATTAGTGTCAGGCAGCAGGAGGCGGGACGGCTGCAGCCCAGTGCTTGCACCTACCTTCACCCGTCCGTGTGTCCTGCAGAGCCCAAACCATCACTGCTGCTACCTGGGCTGGAGCCAAGCAAACTGGGCTCATGCAAGCCTGTAAAATCCTGAGCCTTGAGCGAGTGAGACGCGGGTTGCAGATGCAGCCAGCTCTTCCAGCGGGCTCCAGCTGCGGGTGGCTCAGCTGTGGGGCACTGCCTCAGCTGGTGATCCTCCCAGTGCCAGATGCAGCTGGGGAAAGGAGAAGTGCGGAGCAGCACCAGGCTCTTGGGCTTCTTTCCTCTTATTTCTCTGTGCCCCCTCGAGTCCGGGCACGGTGCGCAGGTTTCTGGGCCGCGGGGAAGCGATGAAGGCGCTGCTTTTCAGCGAGTCGAAAAGCTTTTGTTGTTTTTGTTTGCGGCTGGTTGGGATTGAGGCTTGCAGAAGTGCTTTGACATTCTGGGCAGGTGGACTCGACAGAAGTGCAAAGCGCTTTTGTTCTCAATCCTCCGATGAGACGTGGAGGCTGAAGATGCACTTGGAACAAACTTTCCCCAAATCTGAAGTGTGCCACGGGCTTCGAAGCGGATCCATTCAGCGCCTCTGTTCTTGGGCAGAGTGGCCCTTCTGAGGCAGTAGATTACAGCGGTAAGTGTGTGCTGCTGAATGGGATATCTCTCCTGCAGTACACGCTTTCATTGTCCCGACCACATTTTGGTATTTGCCATAAGCCATGCGCTCTTATGAAAAACCATTTGCAAGATAAGTAAAGGAAAATGTAATCCCTGAGTGGAATGAAGGGTGCTTTGAAATGAATGGCGGATAATCCTTTTGTTGTCTGTTACAAATGCACTTTATTTCTGCATTATCTGAGCATGAGAATAGACTGTTCGCTCAGCCAACAAATCCACTGCAGCACCCTCTCCCCATTGCGTCAAACCCCGGAGTCAGGCGGCGGAGCAGCCTCTGAACTTCCTTAGGTCTGCGCTTTGCAAAAAGGTTCCCTTTGAATTTCCAAATCCTGCTGGCGTGATGGTTTTGGTGCTCGCGGTGCACGCGGAGCGATGGCTTAAGTCACGCTGAAAGACATGGGTTGGGATTCACAGAGCAGCCCGGAGGATTTAGCTGTCTACCTGCCCTTGATCTCCTATCAAGATGGATAGGGAACTCTGCCTAAATTGCTTCTAAAAGCAGAAAGCCCAATCTCTGCCCCAGGGAGCTTGCAGTCGGGGTGGGTAGGGATGGCGAAGAACTTCTTCCTTTTTTTTTCTGTTCTTTTTTTTTTTTTTTTTTTTTCCCTTTCTCTCGTTTGCAAATTTCTCATAGCAAGTTTGAGCCCGCTGACCGATGCAAGGAGCACGTCCCCTGCAGCAGAGCGTGGGCTCCGTGGGCCGGCACCAGCAGCGAGGGGTCAGCCCTGGAGGCAGAGAGCAACGCTCACAGCTCGGCCAGCAAACGCTGCGTCCTGGTGAACCGTGGCAGAGAACCTGCAAGTCCCGCAATCACAGGACAGACATCGGTTCTCAGGGCTGGTAACATGAGTGGCAGCGTGGCTGTTTCTTTCTTCCTCGTTTTTAGTTTCAGTTTTTTCGCTGAAGTTCAGGAGAGGCATCGTGAGGATTTGTTGGTTTGTTGTGGCTGGAGGGGGACGCTGTGATTCCTCCTCTGTCAACAGATCGGAGCCTGCAGCTCCCAGCAGTGCCCATTGCCATGGATGGTGTCGGCCGTGGGATAACCCGGCTGCTCTCAGTAAAACAGATATAGCTGGCAGAATTTCTTCACCTGCATAGTAATTAGGGAGGAGAAGGAAATTAATTAAAAAGCTAATTATAAAGCCGATGAGCATTGCTTTCAAATCTTCAGGTGAATTTCCTTTTTCTGAACGCCACTTTTTTGACTTATTTGACTGGTGGGTGGGGAAACCCAGGGAAACAAAGCAGCGGTTCCTGACGCGGCGGGATGCTGTGCTGTCCTGTAAGGAGATTATGTCACATATGATGGAAGAGACACAGGAGCAGCACTAAGCTGACTGTAAGCCTGTTGTCTTCCAGCTTTTTCCATTATGGAGCACAAAGCAAATCTAAGTTTTCTGCCTCCTGGAGTCTCATGCCATTCCAGTGTACAGCTAATCCCTTCCAATGAGCGCGGCGTCTGCCCTGGGAGCAAGCAGGTTGGTCGTGGGGTCCTGCTTGCTGGGGAGCTCGGTAGCACTGCAATTAATCTCGGTGTTGAGGTGGCTTCTTCCAGGCCGCGTTGTGCTCAGCAGCAATTTCAACCAAGTGTCCATTGGTAAATGGTAAACCGTACCTGGGGAAATCGTGGTGTTGCCATGCATAGCAAGTGCTTTCATTAGCATCAAAGCTATTACGCAGAATAGCAAAATGACCTTGCAGTCATTAGAAGCGAGGTATGTTACGACTTAAGTTGAGAGGGACTTGCATTACAATGTCTAATCTAATTAGTGTTACCTCTACTAATTGCTACATATTGCTGAGATATATAAAATAAATGCATAATTGATACCAGGTAGCACCAATGCTTACGCTAGTCCCCATTCTTAATCAGGAAGATAAATTTACTGGGATAATGAGTAGCAGCAATTCAGTTACCTTTGTTGGCGCCTTGTTATGCATCTGTTGTGGTGTGCCTGAATGTAAAGAAGATTTCTGCGTGTTGGCTGCGACCGTAGGGCTCACCCGCGCAAGAAGAAGTGGAAGCAAGCGCAGAGGTTTTTATCCTCAAATCCCTGCGTGTCCTCTCCACAAAGCTGAAGCTTTGTTCTTGGAGGCTGAGTTCTTAGTACAAATTCTCTATAAATAAGGTAAGAAAAAGCGGTGGCTTGGCTGAGGAATAATTTCTGCAGGAGGCTGCGCTCGGCGTGGGGAAGGAGCAGCAATAGATCTGGTGCGACAAGGAGAGTCTCTGTGCACCAGTAGTTTTCACTGTAAATACACGTGAAGGGGAGGATGGGGGTTAACACTGGGAGAATCAGCCACCAACACGCTCAAAACCAAAGAGCAAGCGTGAACAACTGCAGGCAGGTTTCCTGCCGGAGCTGGCTTCCTAAATTGCTGACTTTGGGTCGCTTTGTGGCTCCGTTTTGTGACGCTTCCCAGCCGTCTCGTTAGGGGGGCTGGAGTCGGTTTGTTGCAATTACCAGGTTAGGAGGCATTGAACTGCAGAGAACGACAATGAAACCTTTGTTGCGCGCGCTCTCTAGTCCTCGGAAGTCATCATCAGAGCCAGAAAGCGATATTTTGATTTTTCAGGCTCTTTTTTTGTTTTGATATCTGGATTGCAGTTACAAAGCGGGGAAGGACGGCAGGCCTGGCGGTTCTGTAATTGCTCCCTCTAATGTGTGCTGCCATGGGACACCTCTTAGATGTCTCCGCAGTGGCTTCCGTGTGCCTGCAACACGTGCGCTGCTAAACGAGGCAGCCGGCTCCTGCATTAATGAAAGCGGCTTCAAAGGGCCCTCCCCCCTTCCCCGAGCTGGAGATCTGAGGGCGATCTCCGCGTGGGTGACGTGCCTCTGCAAATTATGCAGCGCAAACAATAAACCTCGTTAAATGAAGCCAGCGGAAACGGCGCAGCAGTCCGACGTGGGGAATGGACGCAGTGGGGCACTGGGGTTGGGCCTGCGAGCTCCAGGGCAGGTGGGAGCAGAGGGCTGGGCGTGCATCAATGGGACGGGAGGCTGGCAGAGTGCCCCACACGTGGGGTGCCCGGATCCCCTACGGCCCCACAGGGTGCTCCGTGTCCCACGGGTGCTCGCACCCCGGCTGCCCCTTCCGCAGTGAGGGTTGGGGGAGGTCTTCCATCTGATGCTTGCTTGAGCTCTGCCCTTTGGGTTCGTTTTAAACTAATTTTATTCCCCGCGTTGTCGGCGGTGTCGGCAGCGAATGCAATTATTGGGGATGAGCTCCTGCCGCAGCTGAGGGCTGCGAGAGCCACTTCCATGGATGCGCGAGGAGCCGAGAGCTGGGGGAGGGAGAGGGGATATTGGAGGAATCATCTTTCCCCACAATACTCTCAGAGCTGCCGCACACACCTTCATAAAAAACTAATTTAATTTTCCCAGCGCAGCGCGAGCAGGAGATCTCATTATCCACTTCTAAATTGCTTTCCTAATTTTCCCGAACGCCGCTTGTTGTGGGTGCCTCTCCCTCAGCCCTGCCCAGGGCCCTCGGCTCCCACCGGAATGAACTTGGGGAGATGCTCGGACACCTCCCCTAAATTCATGGGATGAAGGCTGCGCTTCAGCGATTATCACCAGCTCCTGAGAAGCAGATTTCGGGTGCTGGAGCTCACACGACACCTTCAGTTATTGACCAGGAGCTGTTTTCAAGCTGCTGGTCACCATTTGTTAGCATGGAGTGTATTTGGCAGAGCAGGGGGCAGTTCGGATGCGTCACCCACGTTCTCAGCATTTCACTGAACTCTCCCTGCTCTGCCCTGCTGCACAGAACCGAGTACAGATTGCCACCATTAATTAATTAATGAGTTAATTTCCCGGTGTTTCGGGTGGAATGGCGGCACCCCCAGCTTTGGGCTGAGCCTGCTTGCTCCTGGCTTGCATCGGGCAGCACTGAGGGATGCAGTGTGGTTGGAGCTGGTCCCTGCCCCACGGTGCAGGTCGGGGATGGCGTGGGGCCGCGCTGCCGCCGCTGGTGGAGCTCTCCCGCAGAGCCTGCCGGTTCCTAATGCTCTAATTAACTCCCACAAACTTCAGAGGACCCGGCTAACTGTAATTGAGAGATCAACAGAGGCTGCGATGAAGTTAGATATGCATACTAATTACTGAATTATCTAACACCTGCTTTTGACAGCGGCGCCAAAACCGGAATACGTTTTGCGTTGCACGGCCCCCGCTGTAAGGAATGCAAGAGCTGGCACCGAGCACCTTGTCAGGCCGCCCTTAGATCCCTCCTAGTGCCTGCAGCTCCCCAGGAGCAGCTGCAAGGCCTCGTCTGACAAATCTCTACCCTTTCTTCTCGGCCTGGATCTCGAGGCTGTCACGCTGCAGGCTCAACCCGCGAGGAGCCGATGAAGCAACGTTCCAAATGTTGGGTCGGGTGCTGCTGAGGTGGTGCTGGTGCTGATGAGGCCCTGCTTCATCCCTTGGGCTGCGGGTTCCGTGCCCACCTCCCCCAGCACGCCGTGCACTGCCGCAGCAGGGAAGCAAAGAAACACTTTGGGATTCATTTTTCAGCTGCTGCGGCCGTGGAGGTGCAGGTTAGCCATCCTAGGTATCGGTGTCGCGGTGTCCTGAAGGTCTGGTACCACTCATTCTTGGTGTAAGGAGGGGAAGCGGCTCAGCAGAGAGCAAAAGCTGCTTTTTTCCCCCATATGCCGTTCTGCTTTTTTATTTTAATACCGATCTGAGGTGCGATTTCCACATCATCAGCTCAATCAGCCATCACCATCAGCCCTCTGAAGGCAATAATTTTCTGCTATGCAATTTTGTCACCGTGCTGCAAGAAAAATGAAACCAACATTTCAGTGCTTTTCCCAACCTGGAATCAGCACGTGGCACGGTTCACCATCTCCCCTCAACAAGTGGCTGTTCACTTTTTTTTTCCTTCCCTCTTTTCCCTTTGAGGATTAAGCCACTTACCATGGAAAACACTTGAGCTTTGCTATTTTTTTTTTTTTTTTTTTTTTCCCCCGAGTATCCTATTTGCTCAAGTGCTGTGGGGTTTGCTGGCTGTGCGGGTGGTTTCGAGCAGCATTGTTCAGCCCATTGCAGAGCTGGGTGCGTCCTTTGCTGCTGGCAGCTCCCTGTTCCATCCCTCCTGAAAGGCAGGAGCTCTTCAAGCAGCACTTCCAGTCCCTGGTGCTGCGAAGCACAAAGCCTCGAAATCCCGAACTCCTGAAGGCATTGAGGCAGGTGAATGGGGTGATGGTGTTTGCAGAGCGGGGCTGCAAATAGCTGCTTCTTTGGAGTCCCATTGACACCTGGCCCCGAGCACAGTGCTGCTGCTATTGACCCCGCGAGGATGGGAGCTGCCCATCGCTGCCTTGGCCCAGCGCTGTCTGTGGTTGCTGCTGCCCAACCAGCCTCGTGTGACTCTGCAATAGCAGTCTGCGGTGTTCAGAGGCTGCAGTCCCTCTGCCGCTCCCCGTACCAAGAGCAAACCCGGGCTTACCGACTGCCTGTGATGCTAAACTTTCCATACGCTGCCCTCAGCCCACTCCTTACTTGGAAAATCTTTCTGTAGCCGCGGTTGCCAAGCAACTGTCAGCTGCACGTCTCCGCTGCTCGCCGCCTTCGGGATGCTCGGCCCAGGTGCTCCGTTCTGCTCATGGCTGCTTCCCTGTGCTCCCAGCAGGCCGGGTCGCATCCTGCCCACGTCGTCCCCTCTCAGTCCCTGCCCTCAGTGTGCGTGCGCCAGGCGCCGTGCCCCGAGCCCCATTGGCTCCCAGTGGGCTGCTCCCAATTTTGCTCTTCCTTACTGCGCTCTTCCTTGCTCTTCTTCTTGCTGTGACACCTCTGGGTGCTGCCCCGCGTCACCGGGAAAAGCGTTGTGGCTGTTACGCATAGGTCGCTCCCAAAATAATGCCTCCTGTTAATTTCCATGGGCGCTAGGGCGGATATGAAGAGCGCAATGCCACTGTTTGGCAGAGCACATTCTCAGCTACAAAACACCATTTTTTCTACATAGCCACCCCCATTAGCTCTGCGTTTTTGCCAGGAACCTGCATGGCCCCTCTCATGATAACCTGCACCTCACTGTGCCAGCGTTCCCCGGTCAGTCTCCATCAGCGTTCAGCAGCCATCGATGGACGCCGGTGGGTGCCATTTTTCTGCACAAAGGGATTCGGCGACACACTGTCCTTTTGGCAGGAGGTAAGACCAGGGGCAGGAGCCAGGAAGGAGGAGAGGAAGGGGGAGGAATTTTTCTTATCAACAAAGCTGGGGGTGTGCTGGGCGTGGGGTCGGTGCCGGCATCCTGGCCGTGCTGCTGCCTCTTGGTGTGGCTCTGCCCCTTTTTCCCAGGTCCGGGTTGTTCCTGCAGCCTGGTGGCATCTCTCGTGGCCTGAGCAGGATGAGAGGGCCGAGGGGAAATTAGAAGCCCATCCAACTTCGCCTACAGAAGTGCTTATTAACAGCCTCCCTCTGTACATGGATATGCATGGTTTATTTCATTTTAGTGCCAGCCTATTCCATTTGGGTTAATAAAAGAAATATCCGTTCTATTAGGTGCATTACAGTGACAAAGCACCAGGGGAGAGGGAAGCTGCGTGCTTGTCAGCCTCCTGAGCGCTGGGCTGTCAGTTGTGCCATCAAGCCTTCCTGCTTATTTGCAATTTTATTTTCAGAAGTGATTGACATCTGGAGGCTCTGACATTCTCGGCACAAACATACAGCCTGTTATTATGCTTGCATTAACATTTTGATAAACACACAGTGCAGCATTGAAAAAGTAATTACATGTCATCACATCTCTGCCTCATCAAAGAAAACTTTGCTGTGTAATTGCTCCAAGATTTACCCAGGTACAATGTGCTCCTTGCAGCAGAGGCTGCTTTCTATTGAAGAGTTTACATTTACCTTTTAAGATGCACAATATCCTTTCCCCATGGGGCTTTCTCGGGCTCAAATAAACTTGGCGATATAATTTAGGTTCCCGTAAATATTCTCGGATATTAGAGTGCCGTACTTTTTTTTGCATAATAGTTATTTAATGCTCGGTGTAAATATGTTGTGTATTATACAGCCTGAGCTATCAAGGTGGGTTTTTGACGACTGGGAGAAGTAGCACATTGTTACATCGGCTTCTGCATTAGCAGAAGGGTCCTTTTGCACTTATATTTATATCGGTACTTCTCACAATGACATCTAATTTTACAATAAAGTGAGCCTAGCTGAAGCGCCTCGCTACAGCTTCTAAAATATTGGCTATTTCCTCACTTGTAAAGGACCTTCCCGACGTGTCTCTGAAAGAGGTATTATATGGAAGAATACAAATAATTCCAAGGTTTTTTTTTTTTTTTTTTTCCCCACCTTTCCTTCAGAGCCACGAAGGAAGAGAAAATCTCATTGATGTCGAGTCAATCAATCGTGTAAGGCAGATGGGGAAAGGCCGGAGTGGAAGGTGGGAGAGGGAGCAGTGCGTGGCGATGGAGCAGGTGGATGCTGTCAGTCAGACCATGGCTTGCCACGGTGCGTTCTCGGCTTAGTGAAGATGTGCCGGCCAAGCCAGCTTTCCTCCTTGCTGGGTAGCCTAGATAACGCGAGCGTTCCCACTGCTGGTGGATGGGATTTTGCCTTTTGCTCCAAAAGTGCTATTCCGGGCCCTAGATGTACAAGCTTTAGGCTGCGTCCCTGGCTGTGGTGGGGTGATGTGCCTAACCCCAATGTGTCCTGCAGGGAGACAGCATATCTAACACCTTGTCTGGAGAGGGGAGCAAGTCTTGGGGTCGTTCACGAGGGGAGCTTCATGACCAAACCCTCCGAGGTGCCCGTTCTCTTATTACAGCGGCAGGGAAAATAAATGAGGGATGACCTTGACGCTCAGTTCTTCCCATTTCTGACTTCTGCCTTTCATCATCACGGCTTGGCCTTCCGAAGGGCAGGGCCCTGCCTCGGGGCAGCCTGTGTCTCAGCCCCCCATCGCCTGCCAGGACCACAGCTCCAGGCTCAGCCCGGGTGCTGGCTGCCCTTGGTGGGGGATGACTCCTATAAGAAGCATTACGGCCGGACAGAATGGCGCGCGTTCCCAAGTGTGTTTAATGGCTCGATAATGCGATGTTAGTGTCTATTAATCCTCTAAGGAGATTGGTATTAGCTCAGCTTTAGCACTAGACTGAATAAATACACTAACAGGATGCACCCCGGCTAGCGCCTGGAACATCTGTATCCAACATCTGTATTATTATGATTATAGGCTTGTGGCCTATATACGGTATCTATGAAATTAGATCTGGTATTATACCTCTGCTGCAGCCTGGGTAGGTTAATTCCCCCGGCCGGCTGCCGGTGGTGAGTGGAAGGGCTGGAGGAGAGATCCTGCATGATGCTGATGGGCTGCGCTGCGCCAGGGCGGTGCGGGGCAGCACTGGGTGCTGTGAGCTGCACGGGCACAAGGAGCTGAGAAACACGGGCAGCATCGGCCCCAGCCGTGGCCTCCCAAGGGCAGGCAGGGATCCCCACATACTTGTGGGGCAGGGGACCCCCGCACCATCCTGCCCAGCCCCACTGTGCTGCGTGACTTCCCCCAAGGAGCTGGTACGAGCGGCTCGTGATTCCTATTCATCTTCTCAGCCCTCACCTATTTACTTTCAGGACATTTACATTTAAATATGTGTTTCTGCAGAAGCTTTACAGGAAAGCGACATTAGACCAGAAAAAAAAAAAAAAAAAAAAAGTGTTTTAAAATGCATTTTTCATGCTGTTTCATACTCTATCGATTTTGTTTTCCTCATTTTTTTCCTATAAAGGGAAGGCTTTCTAATACATTTTTCAGAAATAAAGGAGTCAGCAGTTCTGCCCTCCTAACGCAATAGTTATTCACCTCGATTATAAACAGAATTTGCGAGGGAGGGATATTTATATCAATTTCCCTTGGCCAACAAAGTGAGCGCTGCGAAGGAGCAGCAGCGCAGGCGCCGGGTGCTGGGCTGTGCTGGGGCTGCCCCGGTGCTGGTCCCTTCCCTGGGCTCTCAGGCCGGGATCCCTTGTTTCTCATCAGGCTTCAGGCGGTGTCACATCGCTGGTGGCCAGAATTCGGGGCGTTTCAGTGCGGTCCGCGTTGGCCTTTGGGAAGAAGGGAGGGGGGAGAGGAAGCCGGGAGCGGTGCGGGATGTCAGCGCTGCTGGGTAGCGCTGCTGTCACCCACCTGCTTGTCTGAGCTCCTGGGTTTTTTTCTTCTCTTCCCGTTGGGTTCTGTTTCTGAAACGTCGATAGGAAGAGTTCTTTTGCATTCGTGCGCACGGGTGTTTTTGATATCGTCAGAAAACTACTACGGAAGAGAAAACATCTCTGCAGCTGCATTTTGATGTTGACAGCCGTGAATTCTGGTTAAGCTGGCGGAGTTTGCAGGGAGCTGCCGATGATTGTCAATAGCGTGCCCTTTTACAGGAAATCTGCCTGCTCGGTTTGGTGGGAAACAAATGGGAGCACGGAGGCTGAATGGCAAAGGCTGGTGCAGAGGCTGAGCTCCCTTCTGTGGTCCTGACTGTGCAGGATGGGAGCGGAGCGGCTCCAGGTCTCTCTCAGAGAGGGAGGACCACCTCCCTCCCACTCGTTAGGTGGTTCCCTCCTTTCCCTGCTATTATTATTACTGTTGTTATTTATTATTCCAGCTTGCTGTGCGCCTCTGGAGCATCATCCCCTGTCCAGCGCTCGGTCTCTGCAGACTGTCCCTGTTCACTGCAGACGAGCTCTGCTTTCCTGCCTCTTTGCTTAGGGCTGTCTCCTCCTTCCTTACTTTTGTGCACCAAACGCCCTTGCTGGCTGGGGCAACCTCCCCTTCTGTTTCTCCTTCTTCCCTGTAACCTCATACAATATATCTTAACCAACCCCGTGGTGCCCTGCTGCATCCTGCCTGGGAGACACGGAGGAGTGGAGGCAGTCGGGTGCTGAGGAGCCTGGTTGCTGGGATGCTGCAGGCTCCTCCTGGTGTGTGGCAGCATCTCTGGCCCTGCTTGGTGCAGGGGACTGGCAGGGATGGTTTGGTGCTGCACCGTGGCACTTCTTGCTGCCTCTTTGGTGTTGTGTCTGTAGCATTGCTTCAGCCAACCCTCCACGGGGGGACTGCTCCATCTGTCACTGGGGGAGCTGCTGGTTTCATTTCGTTCCCATCTCCCGTTCCCTGCCCCTCGGTGCTGATCTCGAGGCCCACCAGAATTTATTACAGCGAAGGGTGTGGAGCTGCCCCATGGGGATATCGCTCTCCCACGTCCCATTGGATCCATTAATAACAACATTATGTTACCATGTTTTCCCCTTGTATTATTCTATAGATCATTTTTATTATGTAGATACGAACCCTTTGATATTGTAATTGTAAAGTACACGTTATGAAGACAAATGTGTTTGGCTTAATGAGAATGGATTGCCAATAAAAGCTGGAGGAGAGGGAAGCTTTATTTATTTTTTTTTTAGCATTAACCCCCATAGAAAGCGGTGTCAACAGAGCAGATCCTCACACGCTCAGGGTATTTTTCGTCCGTTGGTAAAGGGTTGATTTCCGGAGCGTCACAATTATCGGATAAAAGGAATGAAACAGAAAAGCCACCTCGGTGAGTTCTGAGGGTGAGACAGGGGAGGACGGGGGAGCAGGGCAGCACTGGGATGGAGAGGAGGAGGGAATGGGGAATCCCACTGGGTTACAGGAAGGACTCGGAGATTTCCCGGTGTGCCTCGAGGTGCATGGGGTGGGAGGCATCCCATGGTCAGTGGGGGGAGGGGGCTCAGGGCTGGGGTCAGCATGGCTCCTCCCTCCGGTGCTGACATCCCAGGTGTTGAGGTGGAGGAGGAAGGGATGCACCCACGTGCACCTGCCTGGGCTCAGTCTCTGTTAACCCGGGGCTGCCGAAGCGAGAGAGCGCACGGGAGCAGCCGAGGGATTCGCTGGTGAGCTAACAGATGGAAGGAGCCCTCTCCCCATCTGACGCGAGCACAGATTTAATCAGCTCACACTTCCCTTTTCCACCTGGCATAGACTGTGGGAAATGTATCTTGATTTGCGTCCTCCCAGCTCTCCCCGCAGACTCTTGACATCTTTGTTTTTTTGCGACTTAACAGCAGCAATTGCAGCGAAGCGCTGCACCACCTGCTGCAGGGCCGGGCCCGTCCCCGCTGGCGGCTGCAGAGCGCTCGGTGGCTGGGGCTGCGCCGGGAGCAAGGCTCGGTGCTGGAGGTGCTGCTGCTGCTGCATGCACCTTCCTTCACGTCTCATGCCTTGAGCTCTTGAAAACCACCTCCTGGAGCTGGTTGCTGCGTCTGAATCTGTTTTGGAAGCCAAAAAAAATCGCCCTCAAGCGCTGTATTAAAGCTTGAAAGGTGTTGGGTTTTTTCCTTTGAGATGGGAGAGAGAAGGAAAGCACCAGCGAAGAGTTCTGTTGTGCAGAAGACAGATTCCTGCATGGCTGTTGAATGGGTCTCACTGAGGTCTGGGAGGAGGGGGGATGCCTCTGTTGTGTGGATGGGGAAACTGAGGCACGAAAGCATTTTGGTCAAGCATGAGAGAAGCCAGGTCCCGTGTGCTGTGCATGGGCCTTTGCGCTTCATCTTCGTGCTAGAACATGGATTGCCCCAGCTCACATTGTCTGTGCCAAATGTAATGCTAAAAAATCAGTCTGATGCAAAGTGAGGGAGGGAAAAAGTCGTTCCCAGCCCGTGATGTCCGAGGTATTCGTGCATCTCAGCAGAGCTGTCAGTTAAATCCCAAGCCCAACCACTGGGGGCAAGGAAATTGAGAAGTGAAAAGTATTTTATTAGTATTCTGGTATTGATTTCTTAATGGCTTTTCTTCCTGGAAATCAGGAAAATATTTGCTCTGCTTGAAGTCGCCGGGCACTGGGGCTCTGCGGGGAGGAGGGGGTGGGTGGGCGCCTGATCCTGAGCGCTCCGCTGGAAGGGGGATGCCCACAGAGGGTATCCAGACTCTCCCAAGGTTGGGTTCCATTTCCATCCTCTCCGTGCTCCTTCTCACTCGCACTTTCTCCATTACTTGAAGCTTTCAGTGCAGTAAGGGAAAAGAAAAAAAAAAAAAAAAAAAGAAAATCACTTTCCACCTGTAAATGATAAAACGCATCGGCGCTGTAGTGCTGGGTGAGGAAGCCACGCTGACAAGAAAGAGCTGCAAGGAGGATCATGCTCCTGCTCTGCCTACACACAGTCAGTGGGAAAGGGATGCTGTAAGCTCTGTAGGATGCTGTAGGTACTGTGGGATGCTGTAGGATGCTATAGGTACTACTGTAGGATGCTGTAGGTACTGTAGGATGCTGTAAGCACTGTAGATGCTGTAGGATGCTGTAGGTGCTGTAGGATGCTGTAGGTGCGGTAGGATACTGTAGGATGCTGTAGGATACTGTAGGATGCTGTAGAATACTGTAGGATTCTGTAGGTGCTGTAGGTACTGTAGGATGCTGTAGAATACTGTAGGATACTGTAGGATGCTATAGGTACTACTGTAGGATGCTGTAGGTGCTGTAGGATGCTGTAGGTGCTGTAGGATGCTGTAGATGCTGTAGGTGCTGTAGGTACTGGCCTTTTTTGGGCTCAGCTGACAAACTCAGCAGCCACATTGCTTAGGGAACCAAGCCCCATGTTTGGTCTGCTCTCGCCTTCTGATTCTTTTCTCTCTCCACCTTATTTTTTCTTAAGGACCGTGCTGTATGAATATCCTCGGCTTAATTTGCATTGCATTAGAGTAAAACATTTTAAATTTCTTCACAGCAGAAGTAAATCTGACAGACTTTATGAAGCCATTATACCTGCAGGTATTTTATACTTTTAAAATACATTCTTGTCAAGCTATCTTAATTATATTATTATATGTACTTTTGAACTCGGATCCACTCTTGGGTGATACATTACGCTTCTGACAGTGCAGTCCTAAAAAGCTACAATTTATATCAAAGCTCTCTGGCTGAACAAAGATGTATCTATTATGCATTCGGGGGAATTTATTAATTTTCTGTTTTGGAACACTTACTCATTGACAAAGCTTGCTGGCTTTAAATTTCGATGGTGATTATTACGTGCAGCGTTTGCGTGGCTTTGGGGGACTGCAGCTGGGAGTAGCAGGGAGCAGCGCGGGGACGGAGGCAGCAGCTCGGTGCACTTTGCTTGGTTTTAAGGGTCAGAGCTGACAGTGTCGTTCCATTCCAGCACATGCCCACCTCGCCATCCACTTAGGGTCAGTGCCAGTGCTTTCAGAGGACCCGCTCTGGCCAAGTGTCTTCAGCAGTACTTAAGCAAAGCCATCCGCTGCTCGAAATCAATGGGAGTTAAGAACATGCGAGTTAAGAGCTTTGCTGAATCACAGACCTTGCTTGCAAGAGGGATTTTGCTCCCCAAATTAGATCCCGTTGGTTGGAGTTGGAGGTGGGGGTGTTTGGCTGGGGGTCCCAGGGTTGGGCAGAAGCCCCTCCTGGTTCTTTTTCCCCATTTAACTCTGAGCAACGCGTGGATCAGCAGCAGCTCATGAAGTCACCCTCCACTTTCAGCCGCTCGGCTCCGACAGCAGCAAACCCCACTGGGGGGCAGGGAGGTGTGGGGCACGTCCCCCTCCGTGCTATCCCCTGGCCAGCAGCTCCGCAATGAGCCGCAGCGCTTCTCCCCGAGCTTCCCCTTCTCCTCGGATTAAGAAAAGCGCCGAGAAGAGGCAAAGCAGCAGCAGGCTTTCTATTCTCAGCTAGCAATCACCCAAATCCATTCAGAAAGTTTAATTGCTGCGAGTAAAACTTGTAAATACCGATGTGGCTTCAAGCACAGCCAAACAGGCAATTTTCTCCTCTGCCTTCTGAGAATCCAAACGATGATTTTTTTTTTCTTTTTTTTTCTCCTCTATTGTTATTTTAAAGGCTTGGAATCGCACTGGGTTTTTTTGTTTCCCTTCAAACCCTGCACTCCCCTCCGCGCTCCAGCCGGGCTCATTGAGAACGTCGTGATAGTGTCAGAAAATCAGTTCGACTGCTGCATCTTGTAAAAACTTTCAAAGCTGGAAATTAACTGACATTTCAAAGTGAAATGTCATTTTGCTCCAAATAAATAAATAAGTCGGAGTGTTTTGACATTTTAAAGCACTTTTCCCTTGCAAAAAGGAAAGAGGTTCTCTAAATGAGAGCCGTGTCAAAACTGAGTGCTTTCTTGGGGAGATGTTGGCTTCCATGGGTTTCTCCTCGTGGGAAGAAGCTCAGTGGGCTCGGCCTTGGGTCTCGCTGGCTTCAGGAGTGCACCCTATGGGGCTCGTGCTGTGTTTTCTCTTTTTTGGTGGCAGTTAAGGTGAGGACAGCAAGCAGTGTGTGGGCAAACAGCAAGCCCCAAGCCCAGCTCGCCTCATTTGATCCCCAGGAGCAGTGCTGGCACATGGGTGTGGGTTTAGCTGCATGAAGGTGGGGGGGTGGGCAGAGGTGGGACCCCGTGCTGTGCCCTTCGCCTGCATCTCGTGCTCGGCGGTGCCCGCTCCCCTCCTGCAGGAATGGAGGATGAATGCACCGGGAGCTGTTTCTCTTGCTTCGTGTTAGGGAGTTAAACTGACGTTGGTAAATCGCTGCAGTATGTTGTAAATGATGTATGGGAAGGGAAGGGAAAAATCCCTTCTCGATGCAGGGAACAGTTCTGCATTCGAGGGAGTTTCTCGCTGAGGTTTCTGGCAGTGACAGAGCAGGAAAACCTGCGACCAGAAACCTTTGACTCCAAAGGTGCAAACAATTCCCCTCTCCCGTTTTCTGGTCCTGTTTTCTCTTTCATATTGCATACCCTGGGAATTGCCCACTCTGCTTATTCACGGGTCGTCCACAGCCATGGTGTGTTCAGCGCTGCCTTGCTGACCCAGCCAGAGCTCTCGCCCCAGCACACTGCCCTGGTTCCCTGCTGATGAGACTTTTGTGAAGTGTTTAAAAACCAAATCCCTTTTCCCTTTCCTTTTTTTGGTTGTTGTTTTTTTTTGCAAGGCCGTGCATCTCCCTGTGACGCCTTCTGTGCTGCTTTGTGGGGTGCTCTGCACACAGCCTGGTGCAGAGTGGGGCGGGCAGTGGCCAAGCAGAGGGGAATTGTGAGTAACATGGTGGAGAGGAGCAGTAGGCACGTATTCAAACTGCAGCTGGGGATATGTAGCTTGAGCATCTGGAAAATCCTTTTCTGAGTGAGGAGAGAGGAGCCCTGGGACAGATTATAAGGGGAGGATGTGAGCCCTCCATCCCTGGAGGGCTTTAGCAAAGCTTAGACACACATCAGCTGTTTTTAGTGGAGGCAGAGTTCCTCCTGGACCTGGAGAAATGCAGAATAAGAAATCTGGCTCAAGGGGACCCGGAGGCATCATGTCACCCATCTGTCTTGCTTGAAGTCCTGAGCGCAGCAGCAGGCTGGCTCTGGGGATCGGAGCAGGAGGCGTGGATGGTGAAGGAGGTTTCTGGATGGGGCGATGCCGGGTTGGGACGCTGGTCCTCGCCAGCTGACACAGCGGGTGCTGTTATTTCTCACCCAGTTCTCAGCAGTTGAGTTCAGCTCAGGAGGACGCGGTGAATTGCAACCCAAAACCTGGGCGGGTCGCGTTGCAAGCTGCTCATTCTAGATGCTGGCATCCTTGGTTTGCAAGCGTACAACTGCTGTCTGCATCTGGCCTTTGTGTCCCACCGTCCTTTTTTGCCTTTCCAGCAGGGACCTGCAGCCTTAGAAAAACAAAGTGCTCGAGTATTCCTTGGCAGGAATTCAGCTCATCTGAGATTGGCCCAAGGGTGAGCTGAAGCCCAGACACAGCTTAAGGCCCTTGGTGAAAACCTGCTATTTTGGGAGGCGAACGAATGCAGGAGGCTATTGGTTATCTGTCAGCGCAGGCGAGCCGGTAAATGAGAGGTAGTCAATGACATAAGGGATGTCAGGTTTTATTTCCAGTAAGAGCCGGTGAAGCTGGGAAAATTGCTCATTAATGCTTTATTGATATTCATGTTGCTATTGAAGAAGTCTGGGGTGGGGGTGAAGCGGGGGCTGTGCCCGTGTTAATGGGGCCAGGAGGAAAATGGGCTCTGCTGTGCCTGGGCTAAGGGTCCGTACACCCCGTGCTCTGGGGTCGTGCTGTGTCGGGCTCTCGAAACAGAAGGGTTCCGTGGCTGAGCCAAAATCCATGCAGGGGAGAGCTCCAAACATGGGCCGGGTCACGCTGCGGCAGAGGCGGCCGAGTGCTCTTCTTGCACAAAGGAGATGTCAGGGCAGATGGTTGTAAAGCCGTGCGGAACGTTCCGCGTTGGGTTTGGGGACTCTTGAACCCCCGCGTTTGTGTTAGCGTGCTGCTTTCAGAACGACTTGCATTGAAAGTGCTCTTTCAAAGGAAATTTCTTTCTAAAATGTCACATTGCTTTATTTCAGAAGTGCTGACGGCGAAACGTTCGGATTGAAGAAACAAAGCGACCTCCGTTCGCCGCCCGGCATTGTTTACATGCACAAATACTTCTCCCGTCTCCAGCTCCTCGCCTCGTGTGTTTGCCTTCACCCTGCCCAGTGCCGCAGCCCTCGGGGACGGCCCAGTTCCCAGCTTTGCTCAGCGCCCACCCACCCCACACCTCTCCCCCACGAGTGCTTTGGTGATGCTCTTAGTGACAGGGCTGGGAAATGTCGTGCCAGGCACGGTTGGGTTTGGGGCTTTTCCTGTAGGATTGCACAGCTCCTCCTGCCTCAGCTGACCGGAGCACTGGAGCAGGCCCATGGGAGATGCCATTCCCAGTTATTGCTGCTTGCTGTCCCGGCTGCAGCCAGGCTGCTGGGAGTGCTCCCCACGTCCCTTCTGCATCGTGCTTTGAGCACGACGCGTTCCCTGGTCTCCTGCGTTCGGTCTGATCCTTCTGTCTGCTGGGACGTTGTCTTAATGCAGCACTGGGCATCCCGCCGTTGTTAAGAAGCTTATCCTTGTTGTTCCTGGGATGTAAGAGCAGAATTGCTCTTCGCGCTTCATAGGTAGAGGAAATGGTCCCTGGTGACGGGTTCTGTCAGTCAGCCCCGCCTGGCAGGAAGGTTCCCATTGCAGCTGTGCTTCAGCAGCGGTTGCTGGCAGAGCTGGGTCTCCCTTGTCAAGGCGCAGCGTGGGGACGAGGGTTGTCCCCCGGCACAATGGAAGCTGCTGGCAAAAGTGTTGGAAAATGCCCATTTCGTGTGCTTGGGATTGAGGCTCCTGGTTTGATCTTGCGCTGCTGTGCCGGGCGTCAGCATCTCCCTGGTTCGGGAGCGCAGGGTCAGGGAGATTGATCCCACAAGACCTGGAGGAACGCACTGAGATGTGGGGCTGAGGGGGAACGTGGGGCGCATCACAGCCCCTGTGCCACCCACTGCAATCCCCATCCCCATGCAGAGAGAGGGGACTAATTAGAGCTTACAGGCGCAGAGCTGCCGAAGGATGCAGCAGTCAGCGCTACGGTACTGCTGCTCCCGGAGCGAGGCAGAGCATGGAAATAATAACATGCAGAGCAGCGCTCGCTGCTGTTTTATGGTCCCTTTCATCACCAGCAAGCCGGTTGGGCTGGAAGTTGATCAAACTTGCAGGATGGGAAGTGATTTATTCCAGCTGATCCTCCCGAGCTCTCTGTAGCTGCGGTGTGGATTCAGGACCGGGCACAGCAGGGAGGGCTCCATCCTGCCCCCCCCCCAGCACTGTGCTGTGCGGGGCCGGCTGCTGGGCAGCGGTGTGTGAGGAGGGCAGGGGCCCGAACACGGGAGCACGGCAGATATTGCTCTAAATGAAAAGCATCTCCTCTCATTAAAGCTGAAAATTATGGTCCGCAGATAACGCGGGCGGTGGTTCACGGAATCAATGAAACCCCAGTTTGTTTTGAAAGCCAAGTTGCCGATATGCCAAAATACATATTTTGCAAATTGCTTAATTTGCATTTGAAAAGATCAAACCTTATTTCTTCTGAAAGCTGAGAGGCGGGGTGAGGCAAGAGGCAAGCACGCGGCAATTCAGATCTCCTCTTTGCCATGCTGCAACGTATACGTAATTTGATCGAAATTGGTAGCAGTTGAGAAATCATTTTCTGTTTTCCTTTTTTAAACAATACCGACGCGGGGAAGCTGACGCTGTAAGCTGTCAGGGAGTTTCTACCAACAGCAGAGCAGTCGTAGCTAATTCTTTGCAGCAACGTTTCCAGCTAAGCAGGGAATCTTTCTCTGCAGCACCGCTCTTTGGAGGCTCGATGGCCATCTGCGTGCATGAGTTCCTTGGATTAGCTGGCTCTGCTGTCAGCTGCCGACCTGCAGGTGGGGGGAGGTGATCCTGCCCCTCTGCTCTGCGCTGTGAGGCCTCGCCTGGAGCACTGCTTGCAGAGGAGGGCCGCAAAATGATGCCAGGGATGGAAGCCCTCCTTATGAGGACAGGCTGGGAGCTGGGGCTGTGCAGCCTGGAGGAGAGAGGGATGCGGGGAGAGCAGAGAGCGGCCTGTGGGTACCTAACGGGGCTGTGAGAAGGGACAGGCTCTTCAGCAGGGTCTGCTGTGACAGGACAAGGGTTTCAAACTCAAAGAGGGGAGATTTAGGTTGGATATAAGAAAAGAGGCCGTGGCACGGCAGCACAGCTCCTGGCCGCAGCCCCTGTCCCCCGCCTTCGTGCTGTGCGTGTCCCCTCCCAGGGGCTCCTCCCTGCTCCCAGCACCCACCTCCCTGCCCGCCGTGAAAATAAAGATGTATGACTCCCACTTGAGGAGAACAGATTGTTTTCGATTGCTATTCATCTATTATTTTAGAAAGTAAAATGAATAAAACTTATGCAGGTCACAGACATTAAAGAGCCTTTTTATATCAGTTTGGGAGCGCTTGTCAGCTTTGATTTATTAAGTAAAGTTCCCCGACTGGCTACTGGTACGTGTTGTCAGTCTCTTGGTAATGGATAGACCTCACAGCTGAGTGCTCTGTGATTAGACTTCTCAAGTATGTATTTTTAAATGGAGGCATTGCTTTTTGGGGTTTGCTCATTTCCCTTTCCTAGGTGATTTCATTCATCTTCCCTCGCCCTCCCTTCCGCCGCTGCAGACGTGTTTTTGTTGGAAGCGATGAGGAAGGCAAATGGGACACATCTTTAAGATTTCCCCCGAAGCCTGCTCCTAACTTAGTTTGATTGATTAAATGTCACGGGGAACAAAACTGGATAAGCAGGAGCTATCTGAACGGCTTTCCAGGGAGACCCGTCCCACGTGCCGCTCCGACTGCATCAGCATTTCTGCTCTGAAACTTCTCATCCTCGGGGCTCAGAGATGGAAGTGGACAGAGCAGCGTGGAGAGGTGACTGCTGGAGCCCCGGCCTCTCCAGGGGAGCACAGGGCCAGCAGGCTGCTACCTCCTGCGTGAGGCTGCTGAGAGCCAATGGGACGCGTTGCACGCATCGCGAGCGTGCTTTCAGGAGCTCGGCTGTGTATCTGCTAACCACGCCAGCTTGCTTCCCTTTGGAGCATGGATCTGAGCAGTCAGGCTGAGCTCAGGTCTGGCTGCTTGCTTCACATCCTGAAGGGCAGGGATTTGCAGGGCTGGCTGTTGCTGGGCATGTGCCGTTGTCTCCTCGCAGAGGTGGCAGCAAATGGGTATTGCAGAGCAGTATTCCAGACTGAAATCCCCAGCTCAATCTGTAATTACGCCTTTCATAAAGAAGTGAGCTGGAACGAGGATGAGGTTGTTTCCCCAGGGGCTGAACGAGGACTGGGACTAATTCATTAGCAAGGAATTGAAATCGCGCAGGTGGGAGGGCACCGAGTGCCGTCCGTAAATGAGTGCTGTAGGTCCTTCAGGAAGGACAGAACTCCGACGACTTCCCCAGGAGGCTGAGCCGGGTTGTGTCAGCAGTGCCTTGAAACAGAACCGGTCCGTGTAACTTGGGAAAACACAGAGTGCTTTGCAAGGAACAAGGACAATCCACCCGTACCAATTTCATAACCCTTTTTGCGTTCGTACGACTCCAAAAATTGCTTTGATTTAAAGATCTGACAAGCCAGCACCTTAAAGATCTTTTCTTTCCCCTCCTCTTTTCCTCCCAGTGTAGCAGAGATGCTAAGTCATGGCCTGAAGCAGGGATGGAGCACCTGGTGGGAAGGCAGGGCCAGCCCAGGGAGCTCAGCTGCATGCAATGCACCTGAGTGATTGGAAGGGGTGGAGCCAGGATCCACCCCTTCCCAGCCCTCATTTAAGGGTTGGCAGTGGAGGTAAGGGGCTCTTGCTGGAGATCCCTACCTACCTGAGGCCTCCCAAAGGTAAGCAGCTTCTTTTATTTCTGTGGTTGTTGCATTGGTGCAAGTCCTCACTTGCGGCAGCCTGGGTCCTTGGTGCTGTGCTGTTGTTGCTGAGCTTTCCATCGAGTTCCAGTGTTATGTCCAGTTTGTTCAGAGATGAGGATGTCTGTATGGGCAGAGTGGGAAGCGATTCCTCCAGGGTTGTGCTTTTTGCTGCCCCTTTGGGATGCAGTGCTTGGATGAGGCCTTCTTAACCTGCTCGCATCAGCTGTAACTCCAGCCATGGAATGATGGGTCAGAGGTCTTTTCCACTCCCAGTGTTTCAATGAACGTCTGCTCTGTGCCACAGCCAAACCCCTGCCTGCTGGCAGGAGGGGGATGAGTGCCCCCAGGGTTGACCTTCAGTGGTGTGAGGAAGAGGAGTGAGACAAACAGGCAGTACCAGGCTTGAGGTCTTTAGGCTTTGTGGCTATGGTCACTCCATGTGATGATTTCTCCAGCTGTGGTGCTGGGGTATGCTTGGAGCATCATCTTTTGCAGTTCATTAAGTATCTCTGTGGCTGTTACCGAGCCTGAAATGGCATCGGCTGCTTTGCACGTTCTAGTGCTGCTGCTATTATCTCTTAATAACACACACATTAATTATTAAGCCAGCTTGCTTATTCTACACTTTTAAATGATAACCCTGCCACACGTGTTTGCTTAATAAATGCAACCCCTGTGTGCTTTGAAATGGCTCATTAGGGGTGGTTTTAGCTTGTCTCCATTGACTGTTGTTTCTTAAACTGCAGCAGTGATGGGCAGGAATATCCCGGGCTGGTAAATGCTGGAGGCTCTTGCTTGCAGGGTGCCTGCTCCTGGAAGGGTGGGGTTTGCTGCTAGGGAGAGGGATGGGTCTCCTTCACTCCTTCATGCTGTAGAGCCAACATGAATGCGAGCAAACCTCCATTTCCCAAAGCAGCAGCCACCTGACCACATCCCTTATTCCTTTTTTAACTCCCTGAGTAAAATTGGCCACATTTCTCCGAGGTACCAAGTGAAAACCTAGAGCGGTTTTCCCTTTGTCATCTCTGGAGAACACGGAGTGTAACATCCTCCTGTAGCAGGGCTGCCTGTCCTGCTCCTCCATGCAAGCATCTCCATGCTCCAGTGGTGTTTCTCTCTCCATCTCCACGTTGCCAGTTGGTTTTGTTTAGTGTGCCCGCATCCATCCCTTGAGCCCTGCGTGGGGAATGCTGAGCTGTTGCAAGGAGCACCGCTCCGGGTCGGAGGCAGCAGGGCAATGTCGGTGTGTGCTGGCACGTGCTGCTGGAGGAAAGCTGCGGGCTGGACCCCAGCTCAGCACAGCTCCTGGTGGAGCTCCAGATGGGCTTTAATCAGCACCACCGCGGCGCCGGAGGGATTTGATTGCGAGACATTGAGTTCTGGATGAAAGAAGATTATCCAGGGTTTATTTCCAGCTGATAACACTCTGCCCTTCCGTAACACCTTTTGTCGGAGGATCTCGAGCTCTTTGCGGGCTCTGGTTAATTAAGCCTCGCATTGCCCCCTGGTGTCCTGGGTGAGGCTGGGGCTAAGTGCTGGCGGCTGAGCAGTTTGCAGGGATGTGCAGCAGCGGGGAGATTTGCGGGCTGATCTCCGGGCTCCTCCTCGCTGCCTTGGTTCCATGTCAATCTCCTTGCGCCCTGGGGAGGAGCACACACAGGGCTGCACCGTTTGCCCGGAGCTGCTGATCCCCACGGGCCCACAGCTGGGTGCAGGGGTGCATCCCCACACCGTGCTGCTTCTGCCCTCCGTTTCCCTCTTCTCCTTTTCCCCAGGGCCCGTTTTCCACTGGGCTCCGTGTGACTTTCCGCTGCACGTCTGTTCTGCAGACGCTCTCAGTCTTCCTTTGGTAGGAGATAACACAAACACAAAACAACAGCAGCAAAGCCCTCACAGCCCTCCAGGAAAGAGCTTTTGCTGCCTGTCTCCACAGGGGCACATCTCTCAATAGCGGTTTCCCCTGAGAACAGCTGGGCCTGAGGTTCCCTTCCCCTCCTCTTTTCTTTACTTTCCCCTAACTAAAAATCAGGAAGCTTTAAAACCCTCTTTGAAGTAACACTGTATGGAGAGGATTTATCCTTGTCCACTTAAATATTCATGACAGCTTGCATTCCTGTTCAAAAAGACACTTGTTTATTTAGATAAGATTTAATTTATTCATAATTTACCTAAATTTGCAGGAGCGTGCATGTACATTTTAGCTTATAAGCAGCATAATACATAAAACATTATTGAAGCATGCAAATTACACAAATACAGCATTTGAATCTGCCTGCTTGTTTTAGGCAGATAACTAATTTCTTACCCTGAGTGGAGACACAAACACAATTGCATGGGCTGGTTGCTGGGAGTCAGCAGCTTGGAATTATGCCTGCCTCCATGGATGAGGCCTGGCTTTTTGGCAGGCTGTGGTGGAGCCCACTTTTTTGGGAGGAATGATGATGCTCTTTGCTGGTGGCCTTCCTGCAGCACTCTGGTTTGCTGAGGGCTCTGGGCAGGTCACTGCTCGCTGCCATGGGGGGAGGATGGGACTGGGATCATTGGGCCCTGTGGGGTGAGCAGTCATCCCCACTCCACACCACTGGTATCAACCTCATCCCAACCCATCTCCGTGCCTCTACTGGTGATGCAGGCACTTATTGCTTTCCTTGGGATGCCCACCCAGTTCCAGGTGACAGTTGCACAAATTAATACCTACAGGGTGGCCTTGATGAACTGAGTTTGGCTTCCTCCCAATCTCAGACTGCCGTGTGCCGTGTGGATCACACGCTGTCATGGGATCAGAGAATCACTGAGATTGGAAAAAATCACAATGATGATGGAGCCCATCCCCTGCACACTGACCCCGCAGCACGGTGAGGACGATGGCTTGGGGCATCAGAAATAGTTTCTAGAGGGTCCTAGTATGTAATTGAATGTTTGCCATTGTATATATGAAAGGTAGGGCATGAAACCTGTAGGAGCAGATATCTCAAGGACTTGCACGTTATGCAAATCTCTGTGTGTGGCTGCACTCCCGCACAACCTGTTATTAAGATTGCCTGCCACTTCACATAAGATCCTGCTTCCCGTTGCCTGTAACCGTGCCAGGCTGTGCTGCTGGGGCTGGGATTTCCATGGCCAGCTGTCCTCCTGGGCTGGCGGGCGCCCTGTTTGTTCTGTGGGAGGGGTGGGAAGGGATGGTGGGGCTGCCGGCCGGTTGGAGTTTTTCCCTCTTTGAAACCACGGCCGATATCTTTGATAGTTTCCAAGGCTGAAGCTAATGGGGGGAAGATAAATTTCCCCTGGCTCTGTAAAACTGACCACAGCTCCAAGCCTGAGCGGTTCAGGAGATGGTCTGCTGCTTTTGGCGGGGCCGTGAAAATACCTCTGCAGCCCCCGCGGAGCTCAAGGAAGAACTTCTTTGAGCAGAAACCTCAGCTTTCCACTTGTTTGACTTGCACAGCTCCTAGCTGCGTGCGTGCACGGCACAGGGGTTGCAGAGCAGGGGAAATGCAGCGCTTTGTTATGCATGCACACAGCGAGGAGCAGAGAACTGAATATGTGGAAAAGAATAAGCTATTGATTGGAGTTGAAAATAAATAAAAAAAAAGTCTCCCCTCCCTACCACCTGTAGACGTATTAGGGAGAAAATATTGAACTGGGCTCTCCTGGCTCCCGTGCAATTGATGCAATTTATTTTCAATTTGTCAAACGTGGCATTGGAGCAGCAATTGTTTTTGGTGATTTATTAGGAATTTTCTAACCAGGGCACTCTGTCATTGGAGTTACTTCTCTCGTGTCCCCGTAGATTTTTGTCTTTCTGCAGGCTCAAGCTGTGAGCCCACGGAGGTGAGTTTTTCTTTTTAACCAAGAGGGGAAAAAATGAAAGAAACGGAACCAAAAGGGAAATAGGGAAAAAGTAGCAGAATTGACATATTTTAAACACGGTGACAGGATCGCCTGTTTAAATTGCCTCTGTGAATTGATTTAAAACATGTTGGTAGGCATCTCTATTTCATTAACTGTCTTTCTCCTTCATTTCAGTCACTGGAGTCATTGCCTCTTATTACCTTCCAGGCTCATGATATCCATCCACACGGTTATTTTAGTTATTACTCTCTGTATACAGAAAATATAAGAGGCAATTTGGGGACAGAAGCAGCTTGGGAGGGATGTGGGGATGGCGGAATGAATAATTTGGCTTCTGCGACACCCGTGATAGAGAGCCATCAGGATTGCTGGTGCCAGGTGAGCCTTGGGCCAGAGCCCGTGGGACAAGAGCGGGGATTTGCAGCATCCAATCTGGACCCGGTAATGAAGCGCGTTCCCACTCTGTGCAGCAGATAACGACCCCAGAGCAAATCCTCTCGTGGATAACAGGCGGTGCAGCGCATGCCTGGTGTTCCTCGATGTGATTAGTGCAGCATGAAGCGTCTTTGCAGTTACCTCCCCCTAGAGATAGCACCTGGGGAGCGGGGGGACCCCGTGCGTGTCCACGGGGAACTTGATCACCTCCTCCCTCCACTATACAAGGGATATTAATGTGTGCCCTACGTAGCAGGATGGGGTGAGATGGGCAGCGTTGTGGCTCTCTGCAGAGGTCTGCCTGCTGGGAAGCTTTCCGAGATGCCTTTCCCAAAGCTCAGTGGCCCAGAATCCAGAGATTTCTACCACTGGTTTTCAGATGAATTAAAAAAAAGAGAGCATTCCAGATAATTTTCACAGTTTCAAAGATGCCATGTTTTGCGATGGTTTTTTCTTAGCGCTCTGCAGTCATTAGCTTGCTTACAGCACTCAGCGGAAAAATGTGGTGCTTAGGAGACCTCGCTTCTGTTCGCTGTCTTTACCACCAACTAATTGGTTGGAGAACGAGCAAATATTTTTCCTCTGCTCCTCAATTTCCCAACGTTTTGTCTTGCAAGTAGGAGCAGAAAACCTGCTGCTGGTTGGCAGATAGCAAAGGGAAGCGAGGCAAGGCTGGAGATGGGATTCCTGCTGGCAGCAGGGGTTCATGCTTCCCTCTCTTTGGTGCCTTCTCCTTTGTGCCAGCTGGGCCCTCCAGGTAGGTGCCTGCTGGAGAAGGGGAGTGCTTGGAAGCCCAATGGGCGCTGTAGGGAAGTGGTCAGAGCAAAGCATCCAGGAGCTTGGTAAGAGCACACAAATGATTCCATGATCTGGGTAACTGCAGTGGGAAGGGGCAGTTCCTGGCTGCACAAACAGCCATTGCCTTGATTTAAATGCGGTGTTTGTGACTTGATGCTCTGAATTCCTCGGTTTAATTCAGGCCCTAGCGTGGTGTGTTCCAGGAGGAAGCTGCTTGCCCTGGTAGAAGCGATGCTGCTCCCTGCACATGGGCGCAATGAAATACACCAGCAGTCTTAACACAGTGTTCTGAAAGCGTGGGCATCCTGAGTGCTGTGAGGAGAATGGAGAGCTGACCCGACATGTGCAAGCTGCTCCCTTCAGGGAGCTGATCCATCGCTCAATGATGCTCTTCCCAAAATTGCAGCTACGAGTCCGAGCTGCAGAGTGCTCATCCAGACTGAAAGCTTCCCCCAGGCTCCTGGGCTCTGTGCTCAGCGCATTCTTCTACAGAATGGGGTGAGAATATGATCAAGAAAAGGGGGGGGGCTGAGACAAAGACAGGGAGACCACTCATCATGGGCAAAAAACAGATTCCACATAGGGAGATTAGTATAATCCATTGCCTATTGCTAACAGATGGGCAGTGAGACCTAAAAGCACATCAGCAGGACCAGGCTGGGTCTCCTCTCCAATGTGGGTTCTCCTCTGCACCTTCTCACGGATGCTCCCAGCTACCAACCCTTGCCACGGGAGCCCCGTGCATCCCCCTCTCTCAGTGCATTTCCCTGATGAATGTGGGAGAGGCTCAGTTCCCCTTTGGGCTCTGCACGAAGCAAACACCTGTGGGTTGGCGGGGCTGCAGAGGTGGCTGTGCTCGAGGAGCTGCTGTGGTCGCTGTGCTAGCAATGCGTGTGTGGCCATCATCCCTCACACCTCGTTACCTCCGCTGCTGATGGCAGCAGGCGTGAACCCATCACCTCGCCACCTGCAGAACTCCCTTCTATTAATTGCAAACGCCTCGCTCGCAACATCCAATTTCCAGGGCCCATCGCTTAGAAATGTTAATGCTATTTACTGTAGCGTGTGCTGGATAATGGCATTTCTCAACATCTGCTTTCATTTAAAATTTCCAAGCCTCTTCTCACACGCAGCTTTCGGTAACGATGCCGTCTCGCACTTAGGGGGCGGCAGGATGGGAAGTGGCAGTCTCCAGCCCAAACAAAGCAAACCCCAAAATTTTATTAATGAAGATTTGCAGCTGCTCCTGGGACTTGGCAAGTGCCTGGTGACAGGATTCATCTCGTGAAACCTGCCCGTGATAAATATCAAGTGGGAGTGATTAGCAAGAGGTGGTTAATTCGTGAGCGGGTTTTGCATCTTGGCTGGAGAATAATTTGGTTTCCAGTGACAGCAGAATGTATTGTTTTTTTCCTCTTCCCCAACCTCCTAAAGGAGCTGTAGGCTTGAGCTCGTAAAGCAGCAACTGTTGCAGCCACTCACCCTATTTACAAGCCAGGGCTGTTCAGCTGGGAAAGGAGAAGGGACTGGTGAAGTGTTGGATGGAGAGTTTCCAAATTATGAAGGGCAAAGTGAAAGCTAACAGGTCCCTGCTGGGCTGTTACTGAGCTGATGAGGGCATCTGGGAATTCTGGAGGGGAAATAAAGTAGAGGGCAGAGCAGAGGCATGACTCCTGCATGGTGCTGGGGGTCTGGTAGTTAAAGCACAGAGGTGAATCTCATTTTGCAGCCGTGCAGCTGCACTCACTCTCCCCAAGTCTTACTTTTTCTGGGCCCTCCTGCAGTGGGTGATGGGGTTGCAGGCAGAAGTGTGCTCAGAATGGTCATGACAGGCTTTGACCTGAGGGAAAAGAGGTAGTTAGCAGGATTGCCATCACGATAGGTGTGCTGGACACGGTGCCAGCATTAGGGGTGCTCTGGCAACCAGCACAATTGCCCTCTGCTGGGTTGGGATCCAGCGTGAGGAGCTGGGATGTGCTGCGGGAGGGGAGGTAAGGGTTAAAGGCAGGCAGGTTTTTGCAGGTGAAGGCAGCATTGATGGTTATGGTACATAATCATCCAGCTCCATCTGGACTGAGAAATCTACTAATTGAGGCAGGAGTCATTTCCTGTGGGAGAAATAGCCTCCCTGTTTTCAAGGCATTAACAGCCCCGTATTGCTGGGGTCAGGGCCAGGCTTCTCATTGGAGAGGCTCCTCGCATCATCCCAAGTCTGGCTCAGCTGAAATAGCACCCACTAGTTTTCTCCTGTCTTCACCCAGCCCTACCAGTTGCACTCCCCTTGTTACCGGCTCGGAAGGGACAAGATGTGGGGAGAATGGGAGGAAGAGGGAAGAAATCTTTCATTTCCATTTCCAAGCTGTGTTTCGGTTCCTAAAGAGCAGTGATGCTCGTGGAGCCACTGCTGACAGCACAGCACTGGGGGGAAACCTGTGCTTCCATTTCCAGCCCTGTCCCCGTGGGCAGAGCGAGCTGTGCGGGGACTGAGCGCATGGGATCAGCGGGGAAAGGGAAAACAATTTGATCAAGGGGCCCCGGAGTCAGGCGCACGGAGGACTGGTCTGGTGGGGTTTTTCAGCTTGCATCAGTGTCAAGTTGATTTTATTTTTAGAGAAGTGATGATATTAAAAGGCGAGGAGGGGTGGGGGTGAGGAAAGCACCTACAGGTATATGGTGCAGAGCCCCCGTCAGCCTCTCAGCTGCTCCTTCCTCAAAAGCTCGCTGCTTTGTAGAGCTAATTGCATGAGGGATGTGCAGTATGGAGCTGCAGGTGCAGCCTTTTACCCCATGTAGGTCTCATGCATTAGCAGCTTTCTGTCCTGTAACGCTGGGGGGTGTCATTTCATGCCATGGCCAGTGTGGTGTTGGGGAAAATACCCTCTGGAAGAGTGAGTCTGCTGCTCTGGGGCTGCACTCGCTGTAGCATTGGCTCTTTGTAAGAAAGATCCGTGAAAGTCCTACAGCAGGCAGAGATGAGGGTTATCTACTAGAAAGGTCTACTTCTATCTCTTTAGTTGTTAGGAATGTCCTGGAGACATCCAAGGTAAGGCTGGATGGGGCTCTGAGCTTCCTGATGGAGCTGTGGATGTCCCTGCTCGTTGCAGGGGAGTTGGCTCTTTAGAGGTCCCTCCCAGCTCAAAGGGTTCCATGGGTCTCAAGGCAATTTGTAGAACCAAAGCCTGGAGTTTGTTTTAGCCTCCCCAGATGATTCCCTTCTAGCACTGACTGCCCCTTGCCCTCCTTACCCCGTGGGCATTACAGATGACTTCCAAAACTACACGTGGTCATGTTCTTGATGACATATGCTGATGGGTTTTTTTGGGGGGGATGCATCCCCTTTTCATAGCAGAGAACGGAGGCAGTCTCCCAGCGCGTCCCTTAGGGTTCTGAAATGCTTTTCATCTGTGCAAGGAAAGTAAGGGGAACCTGTGGGTGGCAGCCTGTTTCCTGGAGAAATACAGCTTCTTTTTTCTGCTTTCACTCAACCCCAAGGTCTTGCTTGTTAATTAAGGTCACGTAGATATGACGGTTGTATATATAGTTATCTGTGTATATATTTTTGGTGATCTGAATTGCCTCAGCGAAGCTAACCTGAAATCAACTCTGAAGGAAGATGAAAGTTCATTTCTTCTTTCCGTGCCAGAGAGCGTGAAAACAGGAGGGTTCTCAAACTTCTCTGACGCTTTCCTTTCCTTCCGAGTGAAAGGCGGTAGGAAAACAATGGAATAAGGCTCCCAGCCTGGACTCCAGCTGCCAAGAGAATTATTAGCCTCTTTTCAGCCTGCTCTCAGCACGGGCTTTCTTACATCCCAAGCCAGGAGGGTGAGATGAAACACGGATGCTTGATGGCGCATAGGCAGGTCTGTCTGTCACTGTGCAGTCGCAGCCAGCAGTGAAGAGGTCAAGTCAGACGGCGTTGTCTCCTCTGCCAGCCTTGTGTCAGGCAAAACCAGGGATTTCCATAATTTTCCTCCACGTGCGCCTTTGCTGCAGAGATCGCGCCGCTCTCACCAAGACAATGAGGCTGTGCAGTGAAGTTCCGACCCCGTGCTGGCAGAAATGCTGCCGTGGTTTAATGAAGAGCCCTAAACAAGGGGCGGAAAAAAAAAAGCATTAATGCTTGCTCGCAGACCTGCGGAGGTGAGCTGTTCTTGATAGAAGAATGGGTAGAAACTGCCCCATACAGCTCTTAACCCACCTCAATTAATCAAGATAATGGTCCTCCGCAGCGAGCACTTCTGCTTTGCTGTGTCCCGTGGCCTCCGAATCTGATGGCACCGGTGGCCACGCAGCCCTGATTCCTGGAGAACCCAGCTTTGTGCTGCAAGACGTGAGGCTGGGGCTCCGTGCTCATCTGCACCCGCAGGTGGTGGGCAGGGGAGGCTCCTCCCGGAGCCGCAGGTGACTTTCCTGATCTAAGCAATCAACAGCTTATTCATCGCGGCTCCGAGTGTCATGCTCTAGTAACCAGGCAGTTCTTGTTGCTCATCTAGAAATCCCAATCGAATGACTTCATTATCACACAGCGGTGTTTCCTTTGTGGATAACAAGTCATACTGCGAGCATTAATGTAGCCGGCGTCGCATGGATTTGTGTAGCGGGGTTGTTGTAAGCGCTGATTGAAGCTTTTTTTCTGTGATTAGGGTATTTATTCAGGTGTGAGAGAGGGAGTCTCAGTTGTCTAGTAAGATGCGAGTTGGCAGCTCCACGCGTCTCTGAGGGCTGCTTGTAGGGGTGTACCTCATGAAGTCGAGTTAATGAGTTGCACGCATGAGATGTCTGCTTCCTTCTCTCCCATCACTGACATTGCCATTGTTTGACAGGAGTTTTTGTGAGACCCACCCAAGAAACCATGGTTTGGGCGTTGCTGGGGTTTGAGCCTCCATCCAGGGGGGCTTTTGGCTGGAGCCACCCCTTCTGCAGGGTGTGAGTGTAGGAATTGAGAAGCAGAGCTCCTTCCATCCAAGCTAAAGCCAACGGTTCTTTTACTACTTGAGGAGATCAGGTAAAGTTCCCTTAATTGAGGTTAATGTGTAGTTGGGGGAGAGGCTGGAGGCACAATTTATCAGTTCTACCAATGACAAATGCCAGGAAACGGTGTCCTCCCACTGTCTGGCAGCTCTCAGCCTCCTCCGCTGCACACCTCATTATCCCTTTTGACTGCTTCGGCTGGACAGTGTTCATCCTTAATGATGGCTGAGTGATAGCAAGTTTCTGCAGTTATTTAATTATTACCTACCCACCTCCAAGTTCTTCTAGAATAGCGACAGAGCACATTTCCAGGATGTCGTGAGTAGCTAGACCTGCACTGATGGTTGTGAGTCCAAGGAGAAGGATGTCTGCACTCAGGGTCCTGCCTGCGATGCGTAATAATTCAAATTCAACCTTTTTATTGGTGTTTTGGGCCAGACTCGTGTTTTCTGGGCTCCAGGAGAACTTCCAGCTTTGACACCAGCAGTAGAAGGCTGCTCAGTCCTGCCAGGGAGTCGTTTAGATGAGTTGTGGGCTAAGTGGAAAGCTGGAAGGTATAATAAAATGGATAAGACTTGATGTTATACTACAGGTTTGTGTCCAGCCCAGATGATAGAGCGCTTAAATTATCCCATAGGTTGTGGGCAGGATGGGCCATAAAACCTGCTCCTTCTCACCTACCTCCTGGTGAGCCTCGTGAAGCATCTCAGAGCCATCCCTGACCCTGTAGGATGTCCTTGTGGGTGTTCTTTCCAGCACATTGCACCTGACTTTGTCATTTTCTTCATCTTCAGGTGCTCACCATTAGCATTAGCCTCACGGGCTGGGCTTTATCAGATGCTCCCAGCCCATCTGAGAGATGCATGCCAATTGCAGCTCGCTTGCCCACCAAGTCAAGTAATCTCTTCAAAGACTTCTAACAAGTTAATAAGGATTGATCTGCTTCTCATGAGATCATGCTGACTGTTCTTAATGAACCCAGCATTTTCAAGCCTTTCCTTCCCCTTAAAAATTAGCTTCCAAATAAATACTCTTCTCCAGTCGATGGACAGCTGATTCCTTCACTCTGCCTACATATCCCCGATACGCGTTAAGATTTTGATTGAAGGAGGCACCTCTCCAGCTTAACTGATGGTCATGTGCACTGGTTTGGGGTTTGTTTTGTTTCATTTTTAACTCTAAGCAAAAGCTTAAGTTTTGTCCTAAACAAAGAGGGATTTAAGGACAGCTGTCTCATTAAGTGATGGCTTGGGGAAGCAGGTTCAGCTGTGACTTTTCTGAAAGATATCTAAGATCTAGTTGCTACCCCTCTGAAGACGTGTGGATTTTGATTTTCCTCTTTGGAGGATGAGGTTCGAATAGAACAAATAAAGAAGGGAAGAGCGTCTCGAGATGAGCGCCTCGAGCAATGAAATTAGTGACTTTTTCCACAAAAAAACCTTGTTGTTAGCAACACAGGCCATCCATCCTACTGTCTGTAGCAACGCCAAGACAGAGATGTCAGAGTAATGGGGTCTTTGAGAGATCACTGCTTCTGCTATAAATGTCCAAATACTTGCACTCTGTGTTCCCTGTCTTACCCATTTTAAGGGAAATCCATAAGAGTGAAGTCCTGCTTTGTCATGGCTTCCCCTGTTTGTTAAATCCCATGTGTGTGTGCGTTACCATCCGGACCGTAATGCTTTGTGTCAGTTTTAAGTTCCCCTAAGCTTTTATTGACCATTTCTTGTGTTATCTGCACTCTCCCTAATTCCTCTTCTCCTCTCCCTGGGGAACTGATCCCCGACTTAGGCAAATCCTCATCCTCTTCATTTGTGAACAGCAATGCAAAAGTAAATATTGTCAGTGTCAGCGTCAGCTTCTTATCCTCATCTGCCTCCAATTTCCCTCTGTCACTCTTATCTGTGCCGTATCCACTTATCTCTTGTGTATATATAATGGTTTTTTCCTTCCCTGTTTTTGTAGAAGCCGGGAGATCCTCCATCGTTAGCGTTCTTTGCTCCTTTAATTACATCCTTGTGTGTTTACCTCCCGGACCTCTGCCCCCTGCTTCCAGCACATCCCTACTTCTAAGCGGGTGCGTTTGCTTTGTGCACCGCTCTGATTAAAGATGCGGCCGCGCCGAAATCCCGCGCTTTGTAAACTCAGCACCGTGGGCTGTTTGAAGCCGAACCTGAGCTCTGTGCAGAGCCAGCGTTTGTGGCTCTGCTTTCAGATGCTGCTGTGACTCTCGGGGCGGTGCAGGTGCGAGGTGGATAGCGTGCCATCACAGCCCTCGTCGCCATGCAGTGGATGAGGTGCAGGGCGTTGTGTTCCGTCTGCGGGTGTTGGTTCTCTGTGTGCTGGATGGAGGTAATGTCTCCTGCACGGAGGAAGGGCTTCATCAGGTGAAAGCTGATGCAGAAGGAGCTGAGCGGCCTTTTCAGTTCAGCTTTGGCACAGCGGGTCTGCAGGAACGTGGAGGGGAGGGACTGCACCTATCGTACTTGTGTAATTTAACCCAGAACGTGAATGGGAAACCCCCATGATGTTCCAGGGAGCCTTGCTCCGTGGAGAGCTGCAGCCCTGCTGGTTTTTTTCGTGCAAGTCCATGCTTTGTACGAGCGCCTGATCCGCCCCGAGTCTTATGATTTGTGGTCTGATCATTGCTGATGTTATAACCTGGTTATGTATTGATTTTCACCTGCAAATGGCACACAATAGTGTTTATTACATAACAATTCCCATCAGGAAAATGTCTTATTGTATGATGTACAGCAGCACTAAACGTTGGCGTAGCGTAAGGGCTGTGCTTTTTGCAGGCTGCAGTCGTTTGTAATTTCCAGATCAATATGATGATGTGTTTTTTGAATTTTAATGAATAAACTACATTGGTGTTTGTTGTTTACCTGCTTTCTGATTTTTTAACAAGTGGCTCTAGTGATAATTACCAAAATTCTGTAGCTGCAGAAGGAGGAGGAGGAAGGAAAAAAAAACCTGGCTCCTTCATAACTATCCAACTGGGCAATTATCTCCATACTGTATGTGCTGCTTTTCTATAAATGTTGAAATTCAGTAATTACCACTAGAGCCAGCCGTGACATTTCGAAAGCAGATACATAACAAATAGGGATGCCATGGAGTCATTAAAATTCAGATATCAAAACAGCTCTCCTTATTCTTCTTTGCATGAATCCATCTCTTTGTTTCATGAGGAATTCAGTTGCCAATTAAATACCTTTTCTTTTACTTTTCTTCTTTTCCTTTAATTATTTTTTTTCCCCTTTCCTCTTTTTCCAAATGAGTTTTGTTCTTGAAAGCGAGCCGAATTGACAGTCATGACAGTTGGTGCATTAGGGAAAAACATGGGCGAGTGTGCTCCTTCCGAAGGAACCTGGCCAGCACATTCCCAGCTTTGGAAATGGCAAGGCTGTAGCAAAAGGATAGGAGATCTTTCCCCAGCAATTCCTGTCTCCTTCCAGCACTGTTTCTCCATGCTATTTCCAGGAAGGAAAATCACCCCTTGAGGTTATGAAGGACTTTTGGGAACGCGTTCTGCCCGTGGCACCGGGTGCAGGCTTCATCCCACTCGTGGGCTCCCCATCACCGCCACCAGGAACAGCTCAATTACTTCCAAAATCGTTATTCACTCTGCAGCCTCGTAGCAATCGCTGGCATCTGGCAGTTGTTTTTAACAATGTTGTCTTGTTTACGGGTTTGACTCTTGGAAGACAGGATGTGATGCCTACCAATCAGTCGCTAATGAAACGGAGGAATTGACAGCATGGAATTGATCCTTCCTTTGTAATCCCGTAGCAGTGAGACGTGTTTGTTTCTGAATCTGTCAGTGGGTTGTATGTAAACCAGGTGTGATAAGGAACCTGAGCGCTGAAAACAAGGAGAACAGCGGTTTCATAAACCTCACAAGGAGAAAAAGCTGTAGGGTTTCTACGCCTCCTCTCTTCCCATGTCGGAGTGCCTCTCATAGATCTTTGTGAGCGTCTTTTGGAGACAGCAGGAGGAATTCATTGCGAGAGGGGCTGACGTGCAGGAGGTGATTCGGCTCCTGAAGCTGGGATAAGGCCTGGGAGCCTGAATAATGATGGAGTCACAGAATCATAGAATGGATTGGGTTGGAAGGAGCTCAAAGATCATTTAGTTCCAGCCCCCTGCTGCAGGGAGGGTTGCCAGGTGCTAGATCAAGCACTAGGTCAGGTTGCCCAGGCCCCATCCAGCCTGGCCTAGTGGTAACGAAGGGGCATGGAGAGGTCCGTGCTCCTAACAACCCCAGGGTTGTGTCTCCCATGGCTTCATTCCAAGTTTTTTCCATAGTTTGCCCACAGCAAGAGCCCCATCACCGCCAGGACAGCACCCTGACCGCTCTACTGCCGCTTCTACTTCTGCTTACTTATTACATATTTCCTCTTCAACAAAGAGATCAGCTGAAACGCAAAGATTCATTTTTGCAAGGCGCTAAAGAAGGAGCTCCTTTAGCTTGCAAGATTTCCTGAGAGGCCTCAAGTCCATCACTTGGTTATCCAGCAGAGGACAGCTTGGAGTGCTCCTTCATCAGCTCCTCTCTGGGAGACAAGCCCGCTCAAGGAGAGCTGGTCGGAGGTTTGTTCCTGAGCGCGATGCGTCTGTGTTAAGGTGAATAGGAATTATATTCACTTCAAGGAGAGATGAGGCCCTTGTGTTGACTACATTATCATTTATACTAACAAAAAGAGCTTAAAATGTTAGCATATTCTTTTGAAAACGGAGCTTTGCATCCCATTACGAGGAGGGAAACAGAACCCGCAGCGCATTATATTTCCAAGCGCCTGTCAAGAAACGCTTACGGCTGTCGCCTGCTTACTGAGCATTCAGCAGCAGGAATAAATTGGGAATTGCTGCTCGTGTGCTGGTCCCTGGACTGAGAGACAGAAAGCTCCAGTCAATTAAATGCCGGCCGAACACAAATGTCTGGGGTTCCCAGAGACTCCAAGAACTGGGTTCTCCAAGAGCTGTGGGTTTGCTGTGCGGAAGACGTGACTCGAAGTGAGCTGGGTTTTGGAGGGCGAGGGCGTTCGGGTGAGATTCCCACAGCTTCTGAGAGATGCAGCGCTGTGGGTCCTGGCAGGGTGATTTGTGGCCTGGTTGGAACAGAGAGGAAAAGCAAACTTAATTAACCTCTCGGTCCTGCACTCTGGTTTGGGAAGGGCATGTAAGCATCGCGTCGAAGTGGTGATTTACTGAGAGCTGCTGGCATCAGATGGTTGGCTTGGGGGTGAGGAACAGGCTGAAAGTCTTTGGTTGCAGGTGGATACGAGCTTGCATTATAGAATCACAGTTGGCTGTGGCTGTCCTGCAGGTGTGCCTCATGGCCATGGGATGCCACGTCCCACTCCCTGAAGATCCAGCCCCTGAGGAAGGCAGTGAGTTCTGCATGCACCGTGTGCCTGTGTGAGCAGAGTCTTTGTTTTAAGGAAAAAGAAAAGAAAAACCCTGCATCCCAAATAGAAAATCTCAAAAAAGCCCTTAAACTTTGAAAGCATTTAAAATCTGCCTGAAGGCCACGGTGTAGGCATCGGTCCAGCCCTATCCAACCTGAGAGGAGATGAGGAAGGGAAGGACAGGGGAAGTTTTGTGTGTCTGGAAACTGAGATGTGAGCACGGTAGTGGGAAGCCTGTGTCACCCTGCCTGGGCCATCCTTGCTCTGTTGATGAGCAGATGGTCCAGGTTCTCAGAAATGTCCTTCCCGAACCAAAATTCTCCTTGAGGAGAGGAAGCAGGATCAATAAAATGAGCTGCATGGGGGAGATGCAGCATTGCTTCCTCGGGCTGCTGAGGCTCATGCTGGGAGTATTTTACGGTTACGTCCTCTGGTTTGGAAGGAAATCACTCGTGTACCCTTCACGCTAGTTGCCATCTCTGCAGAGCTGCACACAGAGGATGCGTGCAGCTCCCATGGCAACTCAGGCTCAGTTTTTGGGTGAGAGCTGATGCTTTTATTTGGGCAGGGGCTCAGCATGGCATCCTTGAGGAGCAGATTTCCTGAGCTGGGAAACCAGAGCTAAACTTGTGCCCGTGATTGCCTGCCGATGTCAGGAAGGCAAGATCCTCAGTTGCCATGAAACATTGCAGATCTGCTTTAGCCAGCAAACTAGGGCTCGTGTCTTGGGCATGGACGAAGGCTTTCAGATCTCCACCATGTGCAAGCTGCAGGAGATCAGGCAACAAAAGACATCAGGCAGGCTTTGCTAGCAGGCGGGATGCATCTTCATTGGCATCGGTGTTATCTCAGTGCAAGTCCATACACCCTGACACGTGCTCCATCTGTCTCTGTAGCAGGTGAAATGAAGATGTCTTGCTGTCCTTTCTCATCAACAGTGGTGCATCCAAGATCCCACTGATACGCAGAGCACTGTTCCCTTCCCTGTCCACTTTGATTAATTTGGTGCCTCGTCTCCGAAGCCTGTGAATTTGTCTTGGTTCTGCTCTCCCCCTTCATGCGGGAGTTCCTCCCCCTCCTTTTACTGCTGTGATGCTGCAAAGCCCCTATCTGGGCTGGCCTGACATGGCGAGAGCAGCGGGAGATGATGCGCTAAGACCCTGTGCATTACAGAGCTCATAATCCAGTTGTGAATCCTCTTCAGAAGACTCCAGGAACTGCTGCTAACACCAGTGGCCAGAGAACCCGCAAAGCACTCGGGCTTTCCGGCACTTCAAACCCGGCGCTATCAGGAGGGCTTTGGGCTTGCACAAAGTGCTTTCAGCTTTAGTGCAAAGCAGGGAATAAAGCTCGGCAGCAGAGAAGTCCAATGGAAAGGTTTCTTGTGTGTGCAGTAAGATAATGTATGGTAATGAGGACAGCAGCGAGTTGCTGTAAGTTAGGGGAACTTATCACTGCTCTCTGCTGTTGCGGCACATTCCCGGGATTTGGTCTCGCCAAAGCAGCGTGAATAGATTTATTTTGCATTGTTAGTCTGTCAAGCTACTGCAGAGCAACAACTTTCAGATGATAACTTCACCGGCGTGCAGAAGTTGTGAATTACATGCTTTTAGTCCCCGGCAAACAAACGGGGCTGCCAGCAGCTCTGCAGATCCCTCCCCTCTCCGTTCCTCCTCCTGCTGTCTGTGGTCAGCAGCTCGCCATCAGCTCCCTCCTGCCGGGGCCGTTATTAAGAATGACACGAATTTATTCCTAGTGGCAGAGTATAATGCTGCTGTCATGTACATGTAATCAAGGGAGCATGTAATCAAGGGAGGGGGAAGGCTGGCTCACTAAAACCTAATGAGAGGCGGGAGATGGAGCTGCCGGCTCCTGCCAGCCACGCTGGGCAAGCAAGGGGAGGTTGAAGTGGGATTTTTGGAAAAGTTTCTTTGCTGAAAGAGCTGTGAGGTGCAGGAACGGGCTGCACAGGGAAGCAGCTGAGTCACCACCCCTGGAGGTACTGGGAAGATGTGGTGCCTGGGGACTGGTTTAGGTGCAGGCTGAGCAGTGCTGGGTTCATGATGGACCTGATGACCTCGGAGGTCTTTTCCAGCCGCAGTGGTTCACAGACTTCATGAACTGTGTGTGAGGAGGAGCAGGCAGCAGGAGGGGTTGTGCTGGGGCAAGACCTTTCCTTGCCCCGTGGGTCTCTCCTTGCACTTTTGGCCCCATTGCTGTCCCGTAGCAATGGGGATTTGGCGTTGTGGGTGCGGGGTGACTTTGGGGTGGGAAATATCCGGTTGTGACTAACACAGCCAGGGCATGTGGAGCTGTGGCTGTGGGTGCTGGTAAGTGGGGTCACTGTCTGTGACCGTGGGTGGCCCTGTGGCATTGCACCCACCCAGGGCACTCTGCACTTCACCAACTGCATGAGCACAGGTGACACCTGCAAGAGCAGGAGCTGCTCCTGGGTGTGCAAGGAAGGGGGGGAGAGGCAGAGGGCTGGAGCCGTGGGGATGAAACGTGCAGGGATGCTGGGAGGAGAGCCCAGGCATTGGTACAATTGTTCCTGAGCTTTCACTGAGTCCTGAAAAGGTAAAAAATAAAGGCTGGTCCTGAGCTCTCACTGCAGAATGACAGTTGCTTTTTTTTTTTTTTTTCTTCTTGGATCCTTCAGAATATCTGCAGACATTTGTTTCTCCTTGCAGCGGGCGTTGCACTGCAGGCCTGGTCCGCATGCCTCCTCTGGATTCGTGGTTACTGGGGGGAGGAGAGCGGTGCAGAAGCTGCAGCTCCAGTGCCGCCTGCGTCGTGGTGCAGAGCAGCAGCCTGCAGAGTTTTGCTGTCTTTTTTTTTTAATATTCCAGCAGTGTTTGAGTCCGTATCAAGAAACTTCTTTGAAAAGGAAATAAGCCCGTAAATTATGGCATAGCCTTTGCAGAAAGGCAAAAGGAAGACAAGATTGTTTAAACGTATTGTTTGCTGACCTTGACAGTTTACTTGTAATGTTATTTAAACATTTGGTTCTGCGGGGCGGTGTGCTTATTTATTTATTTCATAAGCCGCCAGCTTACAAATTGCAGAAGTTTTGCCGTTTCTCTTATCTCCCGCAGAACCACTGAGATGGCAAAATATATTCTCTGTCTCAACAATTCAGTCTATATTTGCATGAGGAAATTGGAAAGCGAGTTGTTTTTCTTCGTTTGCATGACAATACCCCGAGCGCGATGCAATTCACCGTTTAATTTGCGGTAGTTAGTGTGCGAGCGGAGCGGGCCTGGCGGGTTGGCTGGGTTTTGTTGCCGATGTCGTTGGCATCATGATTAAAATTGATTTATAAGTGAAGGCAAAGAAATCCAGCCGCTGTGTTCGTCCCCGGGTTCGGATCTCAGATTTGCTGAGCGTGTTTTCAGGGTTGAGCTGCTGATCCACCAACTGGTTTTGGGTGGAGAATGGCAGGTGCACAAATGAGGATGGGCAGCAGCGAGGGCTGCTCCTCTGCTGGCAGCGTCCTCGGGATGCCCTGATGGGATGCATGCGTGGTTCTGTGCTGTCAGGCTGTTCTTCACTGTTTTCTGTTGCATCCGTTTGGCTGCAGCCGTGCCTCGCTGCTGCTTGCAGCTCAGGGAAGCTCGCAGCCTCTTGGTTGGATTGGGGAACCCATGGGATGCAGGGGAAATGTGAAATAAAGCCCCGACACCGGCAGCCACCGGTTTCTTAGTGTTTCATGCTTATGTTACCGAGGGTGGTTTTGTGTTTTGGGTGGGATCTGGAAGTCAGGGGTCTGCTTGTGAACTAGGAACTTGTGTGCCCCGGGTTCCCCTCTCTCTTTGGACTGCAAAGGAAATCTTGGGTGTCTGATTCATTCTTCAGTGTCTGACTCGAGATATCTGTAGGTTACAGATTTTTTTTTCTTGTCCCGTTTGCTTCAAACAACTTTGAAGCTTTTTGGTGCTTTTGTGGCATTTTAAGAGGAGTTGAGTTTCCTGACTCGCAGTACATTGCTGGATTAATCCTGGAGCTGGAAGCGATCCCTTTCAAACAAGGCAGCGCAACCATTGCTCTGAAGCTGCTGGGGGAGCAAGAAGTGCTTTGCATGAGCAGCTCGGGCACGGAAGAGCTCCCCAAGGCAGATTTAGGCCGATGCCAAAGAGGTTTTGAAAATCCCACTGTTTACTCTCCGGGTTACACGGTAGCAGAGAATCTGAGTAATCCTGGTACTTCAGCGTAAAGAAATATTAACATTAGATAGCAATCACCTGACTTTGTAGAAGAATAAATAAGCCAGAAAGATCGAGGGGTGGGGAGAACTGTAGGAAATGAAAATCCATTTAGCTTGCCCTCTGCAAGTATGGGCCAAGGGTGGAAGAGGGATGAGGCATCAGCCTTCCCTACACATGGGGCACTGAGGAGGAGCTGCAGGATGCATTTGTACACAGCCTTAATGTCTGCAGCTCCTCGGGGAGCATATTTTCCTTGTGTTCAGGTGCTCAGGGTGTCATAGATGCAAAGTTGTATGGTGAGGGGCCAAACTTAGTGTCAGAGAACAAACTGCTGTGGTGAGGCTCATAGAAGGGCCAGTAACCTGTGATAAGCACACCCCCAAACGAAGGGGTTCCTCCCTCTGCACAGCTGTGAGCAGGAAAGCCATAGGTTGTGTAATGGGTGTTTCCATTAGAATGCAACCCATAGGTGTGTCCCAAGTGAGGGGAAGTCACGGCCACGTCTCCCTTATACTATGGGGAGAGGGGGTGGGCGATGCTGCCCGTCAGACCCAGCTCCAACCCGTTCTCCCAGCAGAGGGAAGGTAGCAAACCCTGGCAGCTTTGTATATCTGTGCCTAGCAGGTCATATTTACCATTTAGGGTATTTCAGGGGAGACCTGACTCTGTAAAGCATTCATGAGCTCGGCCCTCCTGGTATACATTTTTTTTTTTTCCCCTGGTTATTAGGAAATATTCAAATAGTGCAAACAAATGTCAGTCTATGGAATATTCATGAAGTCTCCCGTTCAGGTTGGTCCCCCAAGTCGCTGCTGGCTGGAATACATCAAGCTAATGCTGATTACATACATTTAGGCTGGAATAAAGATATTCCACCAAACAGCGCAGAGCTTTCCCAGCTCTGAGGCTGTATGAGTGGAAGAGGCTCAGTCACGTCCCCGTGCCACGGAGCTGCTGGTGGGCACTGCTCTCCCGTGTGCTTGGCCATGGCTGACACAAGGGTGGCCTCTCTTTCTGCTAACCCCAGTGGCCTTGAATTTGCGTTGAAACGTTTCATCCAGGCTTCCCTCTCTAGTCAAGAACAGCAATTACATCCCCAAACGTGACAGAATGCCAGCGGTTTGAAATGTTGTAAAAACATAAAAATGAAAAAAAAATAACAGCAGAAACCCTTTAGATTGGTTGCGGTCTTTTATTTCTGCATATGGTTCGTGCTGCTTCTGAATTATTTCATTTCAAAAGAAGACAGCATAAGTTGCTGATACGGAGTTGCCAGAAGACGATGTGCCACCGCTTTGAAAATGACTTTGTGGATGTTTTCTGCTTCGGTCAAGCTGGAAGCAGCTTCGTGCACGAAATAAGTGCTTCAGACAAAATAATGCTACGTGGTGAGAAATGACCTGGGACCAAAAAGGAAAGGAAAACGATCTGGTCAGAACTTGGCCTTGCTGCTTCTGGGCTTGGGTAGCGCACAACAGTGGTGAAGGGAAGGGACGCTTCCATTGGCGTCACTGACGAGCATGGTTAGCAGGTGGGTTCTGGTCTGGCCACTGAAGATGTGATAAAAGCCAGGAGCTGAAAGTTGGAGCTTCCAGACACATTCAGACTAGAAAATAGGCACGGCGCCGTTTAATAGGGAGGCTAATTAGCACTCAGCATTGTGTCAGGGGTGACGATGGATCTGCTGTTCTTGGCAAACTCGCGGTGGAAAGCAGATGTTCCGCTGCCATCCAGGAGCGCTGCAGGGAGCCCGGTGAGGAGGGCGGACCCATTGGTCATGGTGGTCCTGCAGGCTTGGAAAATGCCTGAATTTGGACTCAGGTCGCTGTGGGCACTGCTGTAGTGTGTGCCTGTCCGAGGAGAGCCTCGCCGCGCTGCCTGGAGCGGCTGTTTGCTTTTTAGTAACCATCTTTAGCATGCGAGCTGCAGGGAGAAATAATGGTGTCTAATAGGAACCGTGGGTTCCCAGTGAAGATGTACGGTGCCTGTACACAGCGTGCTCCTAATGAACAGCAGTGTCAGGCTGAAATAATAGATGGGAAGGGGGATGTGCTCCGAGGTGTGCTGTGTTGTTACCCTGCCTTTCTGTGAGGCTGTCCAGAGATGCTGTGCTATTGCTGGGGGTGCTGGGAGAGGCAGGACCAGCGAGCTCACTGCAAGAAATGGAATCCCACGTTGCTGTTAGGGATGCTGATTTGGGGGATTAGCCCAGGCTGGTTTGCCAGGCATCTCAAGGAAGCAGTGGGAGTGGCTGGGAGGGGAGGATGCCTTTTGTTGGGGCAGAATCCCACGTGGAGATGGGGAGAAGCAGCCCCACACCGAACACCCCCCTCTCCTTTTGATGGCATCGGTGCCTCTCTGCCATGGGGTCTCCCTGGATCCGGCAGTGGGACAGCAGGAGGCTCTGTGCCTTCTGCCCAGCATCTCGTAGTGTTTCCTCCTGGTACTGTTGTGACCCAGCCTTGCTGAATTTCCATGGGATGCTTTGCTAGCTGCTGTTCTTCCCCGGTGCACCTACCTGGAATCACGGGATCATTCAGGTCGGAAAAGACCTCTCAGCTCACATAGTCCAACCCGTGCCCACTGCCCGGGTCCCTCAGTGCCACATCTCCATGGCTCTGGGACACTCCCAGGGACGGTGACCTCCCGCTCCCTGGGCAGCTGTGCAGTGCAGCACTGCTCTTTGGGAGAGGAAATTGTTCGTACTACCCAACCTGAATAAAATGCAGGAGCCCTATACCTTGTTCCTATTTTTTCACTCCCTGTTAAAGCTGCTGCATAAGGATATTTTAGGAAATCATTGCCCCCTGCGGACATTATCACTTAATCTTTTCTTTTTCATCTTAATAAAAACTGGGCATGAAAGTCACGAGCTGAAAACAGCCCTGTCCTGCGCTGCTGCTGTCTCACAACAGCGTTTTTAAGATCATAGCTCATAACCACGGGGAGAGCTCTCCAAGGAGGGAGCGAGAAGTAACTTTCTGTTTATAGCCATTTACCTTCAGCTGTAATGTATTTAAGAAAGAAAATTGCTACTTACACTGGCGAAGCAAATTGGCTTACGCTCAGTAATAGGTTTCTAGTGTCTGTCTAGGAAAGGTCATCCTGGAGACTCCTGCGCTCCGCAGAACTTCATCATCGCGGCTGGGATGGAAATCGCGCTGTCCCAAGCCGCAATTTCCTCCATGTATGAAGAGCACTTCTCGTGTTTCCTCATCAGCACTGCGGCCTGGCTGGGATGCAGGCTTGTCCTTGGTGTCCCCTTATATTAGGTGGGAGCTCCTCAGTGTGAAAACCCCACACCCCATGGCACAGACCGGCTGGGCTGCGCTGCTCTGCTGCGTCCCACCCTGCGGCTGCGTCAGCCCGGGGTCCTGCTGCAAGGGGCTCTTCTTCGGATTTAACACTGTTAGCCATTGCCGTGGCAACAAATACAGATGTTGTGTTTGCAGCAGTGATGTTTCACAGGGCCCTGAGGACTCTTTACCCTTGAGTGCATTTTGTTGATAGCGAAACCAAGGGGAACGCCAAACAAGCAGGTTGGGAAAGAGGCAGTGGCCTTTTCTGCTCCAGTTGGGCTCCAGAAGTGCGAATTATTGGGTCAGGTAATGTAGCTGACTGTCATCCTGCGTGTAAATGTCACCCACTTACCTGTCCGTGCAGCTGTGAAGCGAGCAGCATTACTGGCTGGTAAGAGCCACTGTTGTGACCAAGCCGACAAAGTAATTATCTTAATAATTGAATAGCAGCAACTGCAGTGATACAGCTATGTGATTGAACATTCGTATTCTCACCTTCCTCAAAGCCAGGCAGCAGGAGAGAGGAAACATACGGGGAGGGTGGGGAGAGTGCCCCAAACCAATCTCTTGCTGATATAATCTTGAGTGGTACCGAGGGATGATGGCAGCAGAGAGAGCTCGGCTTTAGCAGGAGCGTGTGCTCTGTATTGATTGGCAGGGAAGCTTGCTGCTGGTGGCCCAGCAGTCCTCTCTGCCGTGGCAGGTGGCATGCTGGCACTTCTCCCTCATCTCAGTGCTGCCTCCATCTCCCCCGTGCCCAGCTCTTCTCTTTGCTGAGCTCTCCTCTTGTCCTGCGCCGCCTATTTAAACCAGGACTGGTGACGCAAACCCTGGCGTTGCCTTTAATTGAATAATTTCCTGTATCACCAGTGCCTTGACATCAGTCGTCCATCACAGCCCAGTTGGCAACCAAAGCACATTCCCCAAAGCATGCATCAGCAGACTGTGGGCCCGCATGTTTTCTTCCATCAGCCCATCATCCTTGGTGCAATTAAAAGTCCTCTGAGCCTGCTGCAGCACTGAACTTGGGCAGGGTTGGAAGCTCCTTGGCAGGAGGAGCTCCATGGGCAGTGCAGAGCGCGAGGAAGTGCTCTGGTTTGTGGGCTGGGGGAATGGGTGTCACATAGAAGGTTCCCTAACGCTAAAGGGATGCCCAAGGCTCTTTACAGGGGAAGTAAAACGTGAAGGTCAGAGTGGCATCTCATGATGCTTTCAAGCTGAAGAAAGAGAAGCAGGAAAAAAAGCATAATATTGGAGCTGTCTTTGTCTGTTTTGTGATTCTGGGCACAGCAGGCTCAGAGGGCAAACTTCTCACAGGAGGCGTGTTCCTGATGCTCCGCTGCAGCTGAATGCTAATCGAGATGATGTTTGTTCCCTCCCAGCAGCTCTTTCCCATCTGTATTACATTTTTCAAACAAACATCTGAGTGGAATCTTCCCATTTGTTTCAGTTGCGTTTTCTCGTTCCGGTGCCGTTTCGTTGTTCCCCCTTCTAATAGGGTGCAGCAATAAGGAACTTGTGCCGAGGTGGGAAGAGGCAGAGTGTTTTATTTCTCCAGCTGCAGGGAGAGGGCTCGCTTTCCTTCACCCAGCCCCTTTTTTCCAGTTTTTTTTCTTCTTTTCTCTTTTTTCTTCCCCTTAACCATGCATCTCATCATCCCTTGTCAACTTTGGTTGAGATTCGCCCAGCATTTCAAAAGTGCTTAGGGGAAACTGATTGATGGGCCAACAGAGCTGTCAAAATAGCTTAAGAAAATGAGGTTAAAACTAAAGATGATAATTAGTGAAATCAATAAGAAGGAAAAAGGCTGGAAGGGTTTCCAGCTGCTAGACCTAATGGGGATCGGGAAGGCAATCCAGCACCTGGAATAGAGACTGTCAGGAAGCGAGCTGGGGTCTTCTGCAGAACATGTGGAGACAGACAGCATCTGACATTGTTTTCATCATATGCCGAGTACTTTTTTGGGGAAAAAATATTGGAATATTCCCTTGGAAAATGCTTTGATTGATGTACCTTGAGAGCTGTCATTCAGATGTGCTATACCTGCGCTTCCCTCTGTCAGCAGGTCTTTGCTGCTGGCTTCTCTGCAGTGTCAGTGCTCTTGGCGGGGGGGGATGCGGAGGCAAAGGGACCTCCCCATCACCCCGGGATTTGCAGAGTGACACATGGGGAGGATTGACAGGGACCTTCCTGGGGATGGCAAACAGAAAAGTGGTTGCGTGTTGATTTCTTCCACTAATTGACTACATTTTGATCAAGGGATAGACTACAGGATAGCCGAAGGCAATACGAGTTGCTAATCCCCTGCAAGCTGGGTGGATCTGAGGTTTGCAAAGACGTGGAGCGGAGCTGGGCAGTGCCTCTTCCAGCCAATTCCATTCTGGAGCAGCCGAGCATCTCCTGCTGCACACGGACAAACAGTCAAAGGCTGCATCTGTCTCACAGATACTTAAGGTTAAAAGAAAGGCAGCATATGGTGCACAGCTCAAGGGGTGTGAAGTAAGAACTGCTGCAAGCAGAGACAGGAGTCACCTAGCAGAGCTGAGATAAATGTGTCTCTGTAAGACTGGAATAGCTGGGTACAGCATAGGAAGGCACCAAAACCAGGAGGGCCCTGCTGGTGTTGCTGCTCCCGTGCTGAATTATTTGGGTTTCTGGGAGCACTGGGTGTGAATTCCAAATTTTAGGCCAGGTTTTGCTCATGATGCTGCACGGCTCCCAGCAGCGATGGGCACATGGAAATACATAATGAGCATGATGGAGCGCTTTGCACTTGACACCCCCACTTATAAATATGTATCTGCATGCAGAGGAATTGTCTCGAGCTGGTCAAAACACAATTATTTCATTTTCCTTCCCATTCAGGATTGTTGTTGTTTAGGAATAAATTGCTGCTGCTGCTGATTTACAAGGGCAGGAACGATGGCATGAAATGGGCTCAGTGAAGTGATTTTGAATTTCCACTACAATTACTCTTCTCTTCAACCATGTGATTCCCTTTTTCTCGCATGCACCAGCCAGGTCCCGGTTTTGTTGTGCTCGTTGCACTGCACTGCTGCCCTGGGAGGTTTGCTCAGGGGCTGAGCATGCAGAAACAAACCTGAAGTGCTAAATTGCACTTTAATAAAGCTAGCAGGCAGAGAAGGTACATCCCCAAACCCCACCGCACTACAGCGGGGGGATGCTGATACCTGGCTTCAGCGGTGAAGGCAGGAGTTAGGTTTTGCATGCTTTTTTTCCATACCTACTAACTGCTGCGTAAATTCCTTCTTTGCACCTCTGTTTATTTGCCATTACCATGCAAAAAGACTTCCTGCTCAAGGAGTCCTCAGCAAGCCCACGCTCACCTCTAAAGCTGTTAATCCTCTGAGGAGGCTTTTTAGGTTTGATGGATAGAGGAGGCTTCGTGCATCGCTATTAAAGGTGTTTGTGGCCCTAAGGGAAACCTCGTTATTAGGAAGGGAACGTTGGCGTGGGTTGAAGTCCATCTCCTGGTTTCTTTTGCATTCTCCTCTAGCTCCGCCTTTTCCTGAGCTCATGCCTAAGTGGGTCTTCAGGTCATGGGGGGATGCTGACCCTTCCAGGACCGTGGGATTTTGGCTGGCATCACCAATTCAGGGCTGTTCTTCCCCTTCTTGTGTTGTTTTATGGAGGGTGTGTGCTGGGGACTCCAAAGTGAATAGCAAAAAGCTGAGCTCTGGCAACAGAGTGCTAATGCAGAACCACGCCAGCTACACCGCGCTCTAAGTAGTGTAATAAATGTGAACATCTTGGGTAATGTGATTTATTATTGGCAGTATGAATAGAAAAAATAATAAAACAATATAATCATTCTGCAAGAAAAATGAGGTTTTTTTATTATTATTCATACTTCGACGCTTGTTTACAAGGCAGGAATGAGGTCAGCCTCTTAAACAGAGCTGCTGATGCCAGAGCCTCAACTTCGTGCCTGTCAGGAGACGTAATCCCCTTTTCCCCAAATTCATTTGTGTGGGGAATTAGGCTCCCCCACTTTCATTATCACTAATAGACCTTGTGTGCGTCCAAGTGCTGAATTGATAACCGAAGCTTCACAGCTTGATGGGCAAGTTTTTTCACACCTGGCAAAGGGAGATGGGGTGTGCTGGGTTAGCTCAGCAGGGCAGGAGCTGGGGCTGCATGGGGAGGCACTGGAGCTCCAGGTCAGAAACGAGGGGTGGCTGAAATGCTGTATGTGGAAGAGGCCACGTCCTAAGATCCTTCTGTTTTTTCCCAGGGATAAATGGATGTTGCCTTCCCCCTGTAGTGCATGCTGCACCCGGCAACTCCTCTAAGAAAGGCAGCATCCGTCCTTTTATTTTGCATTCTGCTTCTTGCCTGGCACAGCAATATGAACAGAGACAGGGCTAAGCAGCACTTATTTCCCTCTATATTTTGCATCGGCCCCGCTGTACTGAAGACCGATTGGATTTTCCATTACTGCTGCAGGTCGCGGTCCTCCGGTTACTTTGCCTGTAATTTTCATGTTTGCCTTTTAATATTTCTTACGAGATTGAAAGCTTTGGATAAGAAGTGGTAAGCTTTTGCTCAGCGTGGTACACAGGAGCTACTGGAATTTGAATGATGTGCGAGGAGGGTGAAGAGATAGTGAGGTTTGCACGGCCGAGGGGAAGGGCTGGGGCTGAGCATGGGATGCTGCCACTATGGAAAAGCATTTCCTAAGGCCCAGCAGCGCTAAATCTCCGTGCCTTGGTAATGACAGCTTCTGCTACCATCAACATCGCCCATGTTTTTCGGTGAAGTAATCCTTTCGGATGCCTTGTATATATAGATAGATGGATTTTTACGGAGGGAGATTTTATTTATTTATATAAAAAGATATATCTCTATCTGTTGTCGGCTGGTGTTACGCGGAGCATAAAGCAGAGCTCGGCTGGGCTCACGTCGCAGTGGGGCTTTGTGAGAGCAGGAACGAGGCACAAACATCGTTCCCCTCCTGGCAGGGGCTGGTGGGGCACTGCTGCGTGGTCATCGCTGCGCGGCTGTGGGGTTTCAGCTCATAATTCCTGGGTGTCTGGGGAGAGAGTAAGTGAAACCGAGCATTTATGGCACCTTGTTTTTCTCTCTGTTAAGTATATATATCTATATATATATATATAAAAAAGAAAAAGCTCCCTGGGCTTTTTTTCTCCACCATGCCCAGAAGGTGCAGTGCCAGGCTGCGGAGCATTTCTGCTCTGGGACCCCACTACTGCACTTCAATGTAGTTGCTTTCATGAGCTCCCTGCTTTATAACTCATCAGGCTTTTTCCCTTGCCAGAAAGTCTCAGACGTGCTGAGGAATATTCAGACCTCTTTTGGCAAACGGCAGAGATAAGTGGATAATAAAACACACCTCGGAAATATTCTCCTTCCTATTATTAGCTGCTTTCTTATTAAACCAGCAAAGGGAAGAAAACCCCGTTATGAAGCAGCACACTTTCCGCGCTGTCAGTTCATGTCCAGGCGCTTGCAGGAATGGAACTCTCACTATTGTTTGTTGATTGGCTCCATTAATCAGTGGCTCATAGCTACGTATTGCCATGAGTGTGTGCTGCTGGAGCCCCCCCCCCCACCCCCCCAGCCTCCTTTTATGTTCCCATGAAACTCTGGAAACGCCTCAACCGCAGCTTCAGCAGGAGCAAGAGGAGACAGATCTGCAGCGCTACCTGCTCTGCTTTTAGCGAGAACAAAAGCTCCCTGGAATAGCAGCTGTTATTTACTCCTCTCTCATCAGCAGATTTGACCTAATTTGGGGCTCCCCAGCCTTTGTTTCCAGCACCTGGTTGCAGTGCTGGGTGTGTCGGGTGGGGGTGATGGGGGACGGCTGCTCCTGTGGTTGCAGAGCCACAGGATGCTTCAGTCTGCGGCCATGCGTGCCTCGCACGGCGCAACAGCCACGCAAGCACACGTGGCCATATGGCAGACTGTATTGTAATGGGAACTGTGTCAGCTTCAGAAACATCCTGCCAGGCTGGGGTGGCCTCAGGTGACAGCACCTTGCTGCTGTAAATACACCGGGGTTTGTTGTGGCTTCCCATTTAGAATGGCCCTCCTGTGCTGGCGAGGAGGCAGCCAGCAGAGCGATGCCCCACTGAGGAATGCGGGACCCCAGATTCATTTTTCAAAGCTGGCAAGCAGAGCTGGTGATTTATCTGCTGTCATCGGTCCGAGCAAACCTTCTCCACCAGGTGAGCGAGGCGGGAAGGGGCTCACGGAACAGGAAGCACAGAGAAGCTCTGTCAGGCTCCCCACCTCGAGCTGGCTGCTGTTTGGGGCCCTGAAAGTAAATTAACAGCACCGACTTGAAAAAGAAAACCCAGAACCTCTCCTATGCAGCGTGTGATTCAGCGTTCCTACCTGCTTGAGCTCACAGTGCTGGCAGCTCCAGGGAACAACTGCTCTTCCCCTCTCATCCATGTCGCTCAGAGGTGGTGGGGGTTCCAAAGCCAGGAGAGCACAGCACCACTTAAAAAAGGATTCTCAGAGGGAGGGGGAATGCAGCAGCAGCCAAACAACGTCTCATTGTGATGCATGCACAGATTGGAGAGGCCCTAAAGCTGCGCTTCAGCCCCGTGGTGGAATTAAGCCCAGCCTTGCTGCAGGGGTTATTCTGCTTCAATCTTGGTAGATTTGCAGAGGTTGTGTTAATGGCACGCACGTGCCCAAAGCCCCCCCAAAGCACCAGGGCTGTTTGCAAATCATTCTTGGGCACGATGGGCAAGGGAGGTGAGTGCTGTGCTGTACAGCCACGTCTCAAGGAGGTTGGCACATTTAGTCATAGAGTCAATGGAGTTGAAAGGGACCTTTAAAGGTCATGTAATCCACCTCCCCTGCAATGAGCAGGGACATCTAAGCTCGATCCTGTTGTTTAATGTACATTCTATCCAGTGGTGGTGGGAAGGGGGGTTAAGGTGTGACTGCTCTCTCTCGTCCAGTTGTAATGGTGAATTGTGGAAAGATATGGAGTGTTGGGAGGTCATGGCCAACACGTTGGACTCAGTGCTTAATGTGATCTTCAGTCGGTCCTGTGCTGAATTTAAGGTCTGACAGTGCCTGGGTGTTCAATGCTGTTGTCTCTTATTGGTTTCATTTCCATAGCACAATGCAGGTAGCCAAGCACATCTAGCCAGGAAATAAACCAATAGAGCTCACATCCAAATAACATCAGGGGTCTTTGTTCCTGTGCCGTTAGTGCTTTCTAATAAGGCTGCAGAGAAACTGTGCCACCTCCCAGGTCACCCATCACGTATGGGGATCGCTTTCTTTCAGGCACTTTGGGTGGGAGCTGCACGAGCCATGGCTGCAATCCTCAGAGGTTTCCCTGGGTCAACAGCTTGGCTGGGAAATCAATCAGAAAACTCAAGATGCTGTCAAATAGGGCTGGAAATTCTCTATTCCTGTTGTACCTAGCGAATAATGGGAGTTGTAGATACACGTGTATTTTTTTTTTTTTAAACTAAAAATGGGAAATTAATCATCTGGCAGTGTGTAGTCTGAAGGAACCTCTGGCAGAAGGTTGGAGATGGTGGCCATGGACTCGGGGCAAATTTTAAATTATTTTAACTGCATCACTTTCATCACTTTTCCCGAAGTCCCTCTTTTTTTTTTTCCACTTGCTGTTTCAGATGGCTGGGTTGTTCTTGACCTCCTGCCTCGAATTCTCATGGTTTGTTACTGCTCATTGTTAAAGAGCCACTGTGCTCTGCACCAGAATCAATGTGGTTCAGGCCTAGGTAAATGAATCCCGTAGCGAGTCGATTATAAGCACTTCGGGACCCTTCTGAGTGTAAAGAAGTTATACAGTGTGAGCAGTTATCTTGTCATTTGGATAGTGAGATGAATGGGCTCTTTAGAAGTGTCCAATAGGTATGGATAGTTATTGCTATTGAAAAGCTTCCACCTGATGCTTGGTTTAATTGGAAAAATTATCTCAGAACCAAGATCCTGAAGGGCTCCGTTGTTCTTCCCTCATGGCAGCGCAACCTGGGATGGGGTTGGGCCATTACAGCTGAATGCCGAACTCTTGCTGGTTGGTATTGATACAAAGCCAGCAGAGAGAACAACCCAGTGGTAGGTAATGATGGACAGACACCTGTACCATGCATCTTCCCAGATAAATGGGAGTTGTAGGCATGAGACACAACTCACTCTGCCCTCACCTTTTCCTGACGCTTTGGGTACAGTGTGGGTTTCCAAAGCTGAGCTTTGGTCCTTAATACCCCTTTGGTCTTTATTGCCCTACTCAGTCAGATGTCTTGAAGAACCCTGCAATTTCTCATCTCTTTTAACGTAATGAAGCATATGAGGTACTTGCTAATTTATTAATGCTCACATCACTTTTATTAATGCTCTTAATGTGCCGGTGATAGGGCTGGGGCTGAGAGAGAGGGTTGTTTTTAGATAAAAGGAAGGCGATATTTTATTCTGAAAAGTAATCCAGAACGCAGTGAGACTTGTGATAAATCATATGCTTGACACCACCACAGCTGTGATTGAAACTGATGGGAATTGTGAGGCTAAATTCCCCATCATCTGTGGCAAATCTCCACTGGAGTTTGCGCTCTCCGTTGTGAGCATCGCCACGCGGCAGCGTCGATCCCGTATTCCTGTGCTCGTTCTTCATGTAAAAAGGGGCCCTCCAGCAGGCTGTAAACTTTACGACATGATGGAACAAACCGGCGCTAAAACACAAGCTTTTAGTCATAACCCAACGCAGCCACTTCAGGGCCGATGGGCTGCGAGGAGGGGAGGCCGCAAGCAGCGAGGCCTTGCAAGATACGCAGAGCCGGGCCGGAGCGAGGCAATAACGTCGCAGTTGCTCTCCTGACTCTAATAACCCAACTGCTCAGGCACATTCCTGGAGCTCATCAGGAGCAGAGCTCGGCGGTGCCGGCACGCTGCAGTCAGTTACAGCCCTTAATGAAGCATTAATTCATCCGGCGCGGCGCTCGGAGCCTCCTGCCCGTGTGAGGCAGCGCAGCAGATCTCGTGCAGGCCCAGCATGGAGTGTGGGTGAAGTGTGTACGTTGAAACATGGCACTTTTCCCCCCACACACTTTTCTCTCCTTTTTCCCTCCAGAAAGGCTCCTTCTTTGCAGGCAGCGAATGGATCGCAGGTGACAAATCTCTTTCTGGAGATGTCGTTTCACATCTCCTTCCTCTAAGTGCCCTGTGTCTTAGAGCATATACAATATAGATGGTCAAGTTTACTTGTATATATGGAATTAGGATTTTTCCCCTTATCAGTTGACCCAACAGCAGATTTTGTCTTTTTTTTTTTTCCTTTCCCAGAGAAAATGTTGTTTATTTTTTTAGCACAGGCTTCCAGCAGGAGCTGTCTGCTTCCAATCAGCCATTTGAGCGTATCAGAGAGAGAACACACTGCTAATTCTGGCCAAAAATGTGATGGCTGGTGTTTAAACTGAGCCTCCTTTGCTCTGGAGACCTACCAGCTTTCAGCAAAACACTTGCAGAAAAAAATGTTGAAGCGGTGAAATCCTCAGCGCCTCCATTTCTTTTTGCTGAGCTTTCTCGTGGAAGCAAATTTCCCAACTAGCTGTAAATGTTCCTTCCTTTCCCCGTTCATGAATTATCCAGTGCTATTCCAGTGCCTCGTGGCAGAGATCAGTCAGTGAATAGGCGCTGTCATGAAGCACTCCAGACGTGTAATTAATAGCTCAACCTGCAGTAGGAGCTTAAATTTAGAGCTGCGAGCTCTCGTGCGCTCTCAGCTGCTCTGCATGGAGCACGTGCTCTGCGGGGTCTGAGGGCTGAGTCAGGACATGCAGCCTGCTCATGGAATAGACCCACGGAGCCATGGTTGGCAAAGACCTCTCAGATCCCCAACCCCACCGTGCCCACTGCCCACGTCCCTCAGTGCCACATCCCCATGGCTCTGTGACACCGCCAGGGACGGTGACCCTCCCGGTCCCCCTGCACGCTCAGTGCATCACTGCTCTTTTGGAGTGGACATTGTTCCTACTACCCAACCTGAACCTCCCTATGCACAACATGAGGCCATTCCCTCTGGTTCTATCCCTTCCTCCAGCCCAGCTGAGAAAAACAGCTGTAATTAAAAACGATGCATTGGATTTCCAGCATTTCTCTTTATTCCCCACCAGGCTGCCAAAGACCAGGCAAATTAATCTGTTACAGGTGGGAGTTAGTTTTAATATTGTATCGGAAGTCTGCTGGGCTGTTGGGCTTCTTTCTGCGCCATCTGCTGTTGGTCCTCCTGCCCTCTTTAGTCCTCTTCAGGTCCCTCCTGCCTCCATTAGTGTGAGATAGTAAAGAAAATTACAGTATAGCCCTCAGCTCAAGGCTGCTGTATGGGACGGTTTTTATAGAGGCAGAAGTAAATACCAGTGACCTGGCAATTACTGGAGCATTGTTTATTCCAGCGCTAAGTGCAGAAGCCACAAACCTGTTAAACTGTAGGAATATGGAAACCTACCATAAGGGAGATTAAAAGCAGCTCGCTTTTGAGACAATTTTTTTAAAGGTGATGCCTGCAGAGCTGTCTGCATTTCCTTCCCAGTGCCTTTGCTCTTCCCCTTGCAGCATTGTCCCTGGTTGGGATGGAGGGAAGGGGATGCTCATCTACAGATGGACATACCCTGGTCATTAGCTTTAAAATCTCTTGCTGCAGCATCAGACTGGAATACATGGAGCTGAATAATACTGTTCAGTTTTACAAAGCAGTTCGTTAATGGCCAAACACGGGGGGATGGTGGCTGCTGCTGGCCAGGGGAGGTGGAGTGAGGAGCGGGTTATGGGCTGCATCTGCCCATTCTATTTCCGTGGGCTGTGGAGCAGGATTTGAATCTTGGGAAATAACGAAGCGGAATTCATTCTGATTTAAGTACCTTTTTAATGCTTAAACGCACGAATTATCTTCCTGTTAATTGGGGGATTTGAAATATCAGTGAGCATCCACGCTGCCGTACCTCGCGCTGCCCTGGGGAGCTGTGGGCTCGGAAGGCAGCAAGGGATGCGCTGCCCATGTTGGGAGGTGTGGGTACCGCGATGGGCAGCGATGCCCTCAGCATCTCTCCAGCTCCATGGCTGAGCTCCAAGGCTGGGGCTGCCTTGGGAAAGTCACCGGGTCCTGGAGGTGGGTGAGCAGGAACCTCGCTGCCTTCTCCTCGTTGCGGTGGGTGGCAGTTGAAGCCATGGCTCAAGTGGCACTGCTGCCAGAAAGCTCATCTGCAGAGCGAAGGGGCTCATTTCCAAGAGGGAAACCAGAATCTGCTTTGCCTTTGCATTATCTTCCTGTAGAAACCCTTTTATTGTACTTTTATTATATGTAAGGGTTTCCCCTGCCAAGGCTTTTTTGCTTTGCCTCCTGGCAGGGAACTAAGATCTTGGTTCTTCCCTTTTTATCCCTCTTGCAAAGCCCTGCTCCATCTCTTCCCTGAAAGGAAAGAGCTCCCATGGCTGGAGTTGGTGGCTTGCCCGTCCCTTTGCTGCACTGGTTTCTCCCGATCCAGGGAGTGTTTCCCCACCAGCTCTGCTTCCAATGCTCGTGGATTGGAGGGTCGTGGTGTATTGGGTATGGTGGGTGTGGGTTGGTGGTTGTGTTTTCTTCCAACCTTTCTGATTCTGTGATTTCTGTTTGTCTGCTGTAGTGGGCAGTCGGTTATCAGCAGCACCCGAATCCTTAGGGTGATTTTAGTGGAGTCGGGGCCTGATTTTGATCTTTGTTGTAGAGATGTAAGTCCTTGCTTGGCTTCAGCGCAGTCGATCCAGGCTTTGTAACAGCATGAGTGAGATAAAAGTCCTCTCCATCCCTTCCTGCGCCCAAGCCCTTGGAGAGCCAGAGTCAATATATACTCCCAGCCTCGTAAATCTATACGTGAACTTGGCCGCTGTTTCCCCAGAGTAATGCAAATCAAAGTGGCATTCCCCCCCCCTCCCCTCTCTCAACAGAACCATCGCAGGACGATATAAATCTAAGCGTTAAGTGGAGCTGCTGGCCTGGAGGGTGTCGTAAAAGACGAGAGAGCAGCTTCAGTGTGCCTTGGTAGCCAAAAGCCAAACCCTTGCCCGTGGGACTGTGCTCCAGCAGCCTTAATGTACAGACATTTTTGGGTGGGATTCCCACCACCCTGGGGGTGAGGCGCTGGGGGGGTCTGCATGAGCTGTGATGGGCGCACGTCTTCTTGCTGACCTCAGTTCTCACTGGTGGTCAGATCCATGGCTTTGCATCAATAGCATCAATATCAGATTGCCAGCCCTGCTCGGCTAGAGGCCTGGTGCGGAAAACAGGGTGCCTTAGGGTGGGAGCTGGTGTTGGCAAGGCAGCGTGGGTCCAAGGTGGAGCGAAGAGGGGAGGGGACCTCTACACAAAGGTTTCCATTGGTGGTCTTCACAGGAAACCCTTGGATCCTAAAAACTGTAACAGCTCAATGTGCTCATGCCACCTTCTGTATTTGTTGTTAATAATAAAGGAGGAATTAGCACAGCCTAGGAGGGCATCGAGAGGTCCATTTGTTTGTTGAAGAACCCATTTCTTCCCTCTTCTGCATGGGTTGATAACTGAGCAAAGACCTTGCAAGGTCTTGCATCCTGGTTCTCACTTTCTTGCCGTGTACAAAATACCCAGTTCGTTTAAGTCACAGCTTTTCTGCAGCTGAAGCAGTTTCCTAGAAGAAGCTGTCACACAGCTCCCAGTTATGTAGATGCAATAGTTATTTCTGACACCAGTAAGTAACAGCTCTGTGTGCGCCGGCACTGTTCTCTTACCTTATCGGGCCGGGTCTCCAGCCATGATTTAGATGTTTGCGGCTTATTAGCATTTTTTGGACTGTGGCAAGCAATTTGTATGGTGCATTCCAATCTTACATTACGCACATGAACAGGGGAAAATGTGATTAGTGCTCTTTGGGAGGAAACATTGGCTAAATTGCTGTTCTGATCAAGGTCAGTCACACCGACCGGTGTAATGACCTGGTGTCATCCGCGTGCCAGTTGCGCCCAGAGCTATGGCATGTTCACAGGAAAACTGAGACTTTGTGGTTTTGGTTTGCTGGGTGGCGATGTTTTTGTTTTCCGTTCTCTTTCAGCTATGGAATGCATTTTTCCTGCAAAATATGTTCTCTTCAGGCAGAGAGAATAGGATCTAGGCTCAGTCACTGGGAGACATCAGTGCATGTGACATGGATGTGTAAGTAAGGCTCAGGATAGTCTTGACAGGAAAGGATCACATGTGCTATGCTCAGGTTAAATATACAATCACAGAGTCATTGAGGCTGGGAAAGACCTCTCAGATCCCCAGTCCAACCCCACCCCACCGTGCCCACTGCCCCACGTTCCCCACTGCCACATCCCCATGGCTCTGGTGCACCCCTAGGGTTGGTGACCCCCCGCTCCCTGTGCATCTGTGCAGTGCAACACCGCTCTTTGGAGAAGAGATTGTTCCTCAGATCCAACCTGAACCTGGATGGAGGACTGTGCAAAGAGGGACGCTGTGTAGAGCTGTTCTTTTCCCTAGAAAGTTTTTTTTCCTCGTGTATTCCCAACTTTTTCTCGCTGCAATTTCAGCTCATTATTCTTTATGCTGTCTGCTGTGGACACGGAGAGTGTCTCTCCTCCCTCCCAGCAGTGCTGTTTTATGTTGTAAGATTATTCCTGTGGCTGCCCTCAGCCTCTCTTCTGCAGACAAAGCAGCCCCCGTTTGCTCGCTGAGCCCTCTCTGGTGGTGTTCCCTCCTCCTCTGGGCATTGTCACCGCTGTCACCTGGCCGCTCATCCCCATCTCCTTTCATGTGCGGTGTTGCAAACCGAGCTGCTGCTTTATCAGAGCTGCGCAGAGCGCAAGGATTGCTTCGAGGCGCTTGCAGGTCCTACTTGACTGTATGCAAAGAAAGAGCAAAGTCTTCATGGGGAAAAAGATATGCTGAATCCTTTTCCAGCTTGCTTTGCGTACAGGAGGTGGTCACGAGGCTGCAGATAGCTCCCAGGGCATGCCCAGTGCTCTGCTCCTGCAGGCAGCGCGTCTCACACTGTTTGCTTACTTCCCAATGTTTGCACTGAAGCTAATTAAAACCTTCCCCAGCATCACCCAGTGGTACTCTCGAGATGCTCTTCCACCACTTCACCACTGTGACCCTTCAGACTCTGTTTCCAGCCACATCCATCCACACACTCCGTGCCTCGGGTGCTCACGTGCCCAGCGCCCTTTTGTAATTATCTCCGGTCCGACTGCTCATTTCCACCGCAACTTTAAACATTGTTCCTTTTTATGTAGCGCAGCTTCTAATTTCCCTCCCTAACCGAAGTGATTGTTTGTGTTGTAAATGCCACATTAGTCCCTGTGAAATGGAGATGGAATTGATTTTCATTTTGGAGATTTCACAGCTTGCCCCAGAACTTTCTGCTTGATTGCTGGTGCTCAGAGAGGCACGAGGATTCGGGAGCGTGAGAAGCAGCGTGTGCAGTGTGCTATATAAAAATATGAGAATCTTACTTGAAAGATGGATCGCCCTGCTTTGCTTGCTCGTAATTTGACATCCATCTCCAAAAGTTTGCATCTTCAGCTCTGCCATCCTGCATGGTTTTGCCAGCTGTGGTCCTATCTGGGGCTGTCACCAACTCGGTGTCCCATCAGCAGGTTGGGAGGTCAAAGAGCCAAGTGGTGACATCTTGGTTCATGTCTGGGTGCTGTGCAGATGGGCTGCTGCTTTGTCTGGATTGTGCCAAGTCCTTGATCCATCCGCTTCTGGGTGGATCAATCCATCAGCTCTCTGGCTTGTGCTGGAGTCGTTGACTGCTTTATTTTAAGCTCAACGACGACAGCCTCATAGGGCTCAAGTTAGGAAACTTCTTAAAGGCAGGTGCTGGCTGCAATAAGGGGAGTGTGGCTGACCACAGATTACTTGTGACTGTTTCATTTGCTCCTGCAGCATGCACTGGTTCTGCTGCTCGTGCCAGCACAGCTTGTGCAGGCATCTCAGAAAGTCCTTGGGGATGTAGAGGTCACCCTACCCTACAGGGTAGGGGCAGGAGATGCAAAGACCCCTCTCCATCTCGTGCATCAGCCACAGCACTGGGAGTTGTGCGAGGCCACGGGTGTTTGCCGGTAAGCTGGTACCCAGGTCTCCTGCTGCAGTTCTTTCCCTTAATGAACCACTCATATTTAATCACCCCGAGCCCCTGCAGCCAAGGCAGCCTCGTTTGGTGGGGAACGCGTGTGCCCTCAGCAGTATCAGAGTGAATCATTGGCGAGCCACCCAAAGGCTGAAATATGCTTGCATCAACCATTGCTCAGAGAATGCTACATAAAGAATCAGCTCATAAATAACTGGGCTAGAGCTTGAGAAGTTCATAAACATCAGAGCCCGCTGAGCAATTTGCTGCAAATAATTCACTATTGTGGGGTTTTACTGAGGGCAAATAAAAAAAAAAAAAAATCAACAACACAGAAATCTCCTCCTTATCACCTTCTAAATGTATTAAGCCGGGGAATAATCTGCCCTCCTCGCGAGACGTATTTTTGGAGCAGACTTCCTCAATTCGAGTGCAAATCTGAGCTCCCCCCTGGGCAATGGAGCGCGATACAGTTCCGTGCACGGGGAGGGGAGGCAGAGGAGAATTGCGAGTAAGTGGCATGAAGACAATTTGCTTGGAATGGGGAGGAAGATGCGGTGTGACAAGGATAGATGGAATGAGGTTGTTGCCAGAGAAAATCTCGAGGAGTTGTGAGCCAAGCTGGGGGGAGCCTTGGATGCAGCGAGCCTGCAAATCTCACCATGGTTTTGGGTTTTGAAGCGGTAGAAGGCGGAGGGGAGGGGGGAAGAAACATCCAAAGGAGCTTTGTCAAGTCTGACATTCCTTTTGCATCCAAAAGTGGGTATTGATTTTCCACCCGTGACTGCTGTAAATGAGAATTTCTGTGTCGCAGCGAAGGCCGGCGCTGGTTGTGTGGCTCTTATCTCTTCAAATATGATTACCTGCACTTCATGGTTTCATGGTTAAAATCATAATGAACTTTGCCAGCCAAGTCAGTCCATCGTCTCCGTGCGTTTGTGCGCGTGAACCAATGAATTCTCTCGCTGGTTCCTCACCGCTCTATCTCCAGGCTACAGGTTTATTGACTTACTGCTAATTTTCTTGTCAGGATAATTCTTCCAATCAAGATTTAAAACAAACTGGGAGGTTACTAAAGTGCTGGAGATTAAAGTCCTAATGCTTTTTGATTTGATTAAGATACCTCGGAGCGGAGGTATTTGTTTTAGGGGGGGCAGGAGAAGGAAGAGGATGGGGATGTAGGGTTTGTGGTTTTTCCAAGCTTTTCTTGGAGGGACGGGGTTGTTTGTTTAGAGTAAATCCTTTCTTCCATGCCAGCATCTGCTGTTCTGTATTTGCTCGCAGGGGAAACTTTAAAAAAAAAAAATAGAAAAAGAAGGAAAGAAATAGATTATTCCCACTGCATCAACCTACAGGCGGCTGCTGGCTGCAATTTTCTTCAATTTCTTGCCGTGAAAAGCAAGACCGTTCATTTTGTAAGTGCTGCTTTTGTGTGTGACCTATATTTTGAAAACTGATGGGGTCACCACCTCCCTCCTCCCAACCTGTTGAACCAGGGAGCGTTTGAGATCTGTCCTAGATTGTATTTGTCTGTGAGATTATTTAAAAAGCAAGGTAGCTATTACTAATAAGACACTGTTCTCCTGTTGGGTTTTGAATTTTTTTTCCCTCCCCTTTACTCCCTTTGGAAATGGAAATCCCAGCCTGGCTCCACCTGACCAGGAAAGTGCTTTCCTTCGCGTCTCCGTCCTTCAAAGCTGATTTAAAAGCACATCATCTTCCTCCATCCGTCGTCTTCTGACCCTTCTCTATGCTTTTTGTTGCCATTCGCCTGGCTGGCACATTGAAGATGTCATCGCTTGTCAGGTAGCGTTGAAGACAGGTATTTGTGCATAAAAATACAGCCCGTTTCAGCCCTGCAGTTGTTTAATGGCACATCTCATTCCCATTTGATTGGAGGTTGAAACCAATGCCGGCAGAGCAAGGGGAGATGCAAGGAGCCGCGTTCCTCCGTGCTCAGTGCTTCTTTTGGGCTTTATCAGGCTTGGGGGGCTGCTTTTCCCATCAGAAGTTCCTTTTTTTTTTTTCTTCCCTTTCTCCTTTTTAATCTCACTTTCTATTAAAAGTCTTCCCAGAGCTAATGTAATAAATTTAGATCCAAAGCCAGATGCATAGCAAAACTTTTGGCAGGGAATACTCTATCAGAAGACATTGCAAATGAAATACGCTTTCCCTTGGGGATTATTCTACAGTTTAATTTAATTTGATATTTCAAATTAAATTAATTCAAATGGTTATGCAGTTTCCAGGGAAAACAGACTTCATTTATGATGTTCTGCCACCAAATTGTTTTGCTCCTATCATATATCTTATATTGTTAAGCAGGAATGATAAGGAGTGACAACACAGGGTTTCTCGTGCCCTTTGTTTTGCCATTGCCATCCTGAAGGGAGCTGAAATGTTCCCTTGTGTGGAGCTTCTCGCTGTGGTTGGGCCATCTCCACCAAAGCCTTCTGTGCTCATCAACGCATGATATTACAACAAAATCTTGGCTCTGTGGTGGTGTAACAGCCCTAAGCCAACTGCTTCCCAAGAGCTGCATGGGCTCCGTGGGTTTTCTTTCTTGTCACCCTGTGCTGCTTTGGAAGTGACTGATTTATTTAACGTGGCTGTTCTCCACCGCCTCTTATTACCCGGAGCCATCAAGGAACTTGCACCAAACTCCAAAGTACATTAAGACAAGGTAATTCAGGGAAGTGTTTGCATCTGGAAATATATGTAAGCACTTTCCTATCTGCTGGCCTGTAGAAAAGCCATTATTCTCGACAGGGGGAAAAAAATATTGGTAATATCACAAGAGGCTTTGGAAGAGAGCAGAAAACTAGTTTCATTTTCCAGTCAACTGAGATCCAATATTTCCTACACAAGATGTTTAGATGTTTTATAAAAAGGAGCTATGTTTATTTGTCTAAAGCGGCACACTCAAAACTTCCGTATCGTGCTCGTGGCTTTTTCCCATTGTAAACGGTTTTGTAGGGAGAAATCTCTTTCTCATCCATCACCGCCAGTAGATTAGAGAAATATAAACACCGTCTAAAGAGAAGGGAGCGGTGAGGCTGCTAACGAGAGCACGGGAGGAAAACGAGCGGTGTGGGATCCGGGCTGTGCTGAGCCTGGGCCGGCCTTGCTGCTCCCAGCTCCGGGACGTGCTCAGCTCTGCTGGGATGGGCATGGCAGTGTGACACATGGCCGGTCCCAGCGCTCTGTCACGGGCAAAGGGAGAGCTGTCGAAACAGGTTTTATTCTCTTCCCCTAGAAAAGCATTGTGGGTTGGTTGTCACAATATTTATCGAGCCCAGCGAGGGTTCATTCCAGAGTAGCAGACATACTGCATTTCGGGGGACGTGGGATGCAGGAGCCCCGTACAGCAAGCTGCCTTCTCAACCACGGCCGTTCCCCGGCCCTGTTAGCGTGATGGAATGTCTCACCCTGGAAGCACTCGTGTTGGAGAATTTATGCACTGGGGGTCAAAAGAGGCAATTTTGGGGTGAGAGCTGGGTTTTCCCATCTGCAGTTTGCATCGCTGGGAGCCAGTGTGGGACCCAGTGCCCATGTTTGCATGTGCCATCCTCCTCGTGCACAGACCCCATCTGACTGTGCTTTGAAGGGTTTTGTGCCAGGATTTTTGTTTTTTTTTTCCTTCTTTAAACTCCTCTTTTCTTTTTTTCTTTTTTTTTTAAATTTGAGAGCAGTTTCATCCTCAGCACTTTCACCAGCAGCGAGGAAGGCAGCTGGGAAATCTTAACCTTGAAGCTTCCGTGCGTTGCTTTGGATTGTGAGCTGGCAGCGGTTTTGGTGCAGAAACCCTGGTAGAGCTGAAGAGGCTCTCGGGCAGAACCAGGGAAGCAAACCCTGGTGAATCAGTGCGAGCGTCTCGGCACGGTGCTGCGCGGCAGGGATCCAACCCCACCTTCCAGCACAGATTTGGTTCTTCTCATCTCGTTTTGCTCCCTGTGCCTGGTGATGGTAATGGGGAGGCGTGATGCCGGAGGGACTGGGCAGGGAGCAATGGGGAGCCTCAGTGTGGGGCTGTGTTTTCGCTTTGTTTCTCACCCTCGCAAGCCCTCTCTCCTGCAAGGAGGTCCTGGTCTCTCGGGCCGTGTTTGCAGGGTCAGGCCTTTGGAAAGTAATTGCTGTAAGAGGTCCCTGTTCCCCAGCACTCCTGCTGCCAGCAGATGTGTGCATCAGCTGTTCTGCTGCCGCGCGCCGGAAAAACCATGTGCTGGAAATTAAAAACTGCAGCAACTGCAGGAAGATGCCCTTCCTCGCCAGCCCTGGTTGTTTGCCTTTGCCACTCATCCAGCAGTTTGTCAGGACATGATATGCTGTACAATGCCCCTGCTTTAATTTCATTCTGTTTTATTTTAGCTCTACGGCAGTGTTTTGTCTCTGGGCAAACTCATCATGTCAGAAAGAGATTGCTCGAGCCTGGTTTGGTTTTTGGCTGCTTTTTTCTTTCCTCCTGTGCCTGAGCAGCATCCACGAGCAGCAGCCTGTGTGCGAGGGGCTGGAGCCCTCCCAGGTCAGCATACGTGCTCAGTAGAGCTGATGCTCAGGAGGACCAGGAACAGAGGAAGGGGCTGTGTTTGGGGTTATAGATGGGAAAAGGAGTCACGGACTGCAGAGATTTTTGTCGGTGCCTTTCCCTCCTCACTCTTGGGATAAGTTTTACTGTGAGTTGTTATGGCCACCTCCTTTCCTTCCCCATAAGCTGCTGGCCACCGAGGTGGATTGACCACCAAAGAAAAAGCCTTCAGCTCAGGGGGACAAAGGGGATTTTCCTGCTTGGCTTTGAGTGAGATGAGGCCAAGAGGAAGGGCACTTGTGCGTGCCCGAGTCCTGAAGGGTGGGTGCCTTTGAGAACTCGTGGGCTCTGGCTGCTTAAATACATCACTGCATCTAAACCTTGTGATCTGTGAGGCTGTTTCAACACGGTTTCAAAAGCTCTTCGGGGATGAGGCTGCTCCCCTTAAGATGGTTTAGGAGTTATTGATGGAATAACCTTTGGGGACCACATCTTGTCTTTCAGAGGCGAGGGAGAAATTGTTGTTTAAATAACCCCCCGGGGGTTAGAACTGGTGGTGACCCAGAAACAGTTTAGTTTTTTATTGCTTTCCACAACTTCCCCGGGCTAAAACTGTCTCCAGTAAAAGAAAACCAGGTCGTTACTGGGGGAGTGAGCAGAAGAGCAGACGAGGGAAAGGCTTAGCAGAGTCAGGAGGCAGCTGTGACATCTCTTCTCTTTTGCTTTTAATCTCTCAGTGACCCGAAGCCCCTTTCCCAACTATTGCTTTTATTATTTAATTTCTCATATCTGTTTTTCTGTAGCTTGGGCTAAAAGCAGATGTTGACTCCCCACTGCATGGCACCTCCAGTTCTGGCTGATGTGATACCAGTGTGGTACGGATCTCTGCATCCGCTGTAGGATGTTTTCCAGAGCTTTGTCCTCTGTCATTTATCCACCGTTTGGTCAGACAGGGATCTCCCAGCAGACTCCTCCTAATGCCTGGAAATGTTGAGATAGGAGTGAGATGGATAATCTTATTTACCCACCTCTTGGCCTAAGAAGAGACTGCCACCAGCTTTAGTGATTTCAAGGCTGAATTCAGGGCTGTGGACATCCATCCATCCATCAGTGTCCACACCAAGACCTTCATTCTCTTGTTGCGGATGCTGCTGATCACCTGTGGGATGCAATGACTCCAAGCCTGACCTTGCCAGGAGCTTTGCCAGCACGCAGGGGCTGGTTCGCTTCTTTCTTAATAGGGTTTTGCTCTTTGGGTTCCATGTAACTGCCCCCTCAGCCTAAATCATGGGTGTGGAGTTGACCCCGGGCCGGCAGTACTAAAAGCACAAGCAGTGGCTTTGTGGGCTCCAGGAGAAACGTTGTCACATCCGATCAGGGTGAGCTCTCACACTCTTCTGAGCACCAGCCATGAGCAAAAAACATGGCAGTAAGCAAGCCTTTGCCCACGTTGTTGGATTGCTAATGAGGAGAGACCTCATCAACCACGCAGCCATCTAATTTCTCTTGGCTACTATTGCAGCTGGTCAGGAGTTGAGTGAGGCATGATGTTTTCTGACACTAAACCCTGCTGAGAGATGTTTGTGATGAGAAAATGGCCATTCTCCCTTTCCCTCCCCCGCTTCAATCTTGGAAATTTCCTTCAGACCGCTCTTCTGGTGAAAAGCACGTTCCTGACCGCTTCTCTTGGTTGAGCTCCCGAATTTCCCAGCACCTCCCATCGCTGCAGCCCGCCAGCCCCAGGTTTTTTTTTAAATCCCTCCACCAAAGCAGAGTTGTCTTGGAGTTCAGCCACAGAACATCCCAGAACCCAAGCAACAGCTTCATCCCCCGCCAAGCGTTTTCCTCCCTTGCAAAGCAGAGCTGCCTGGTCCTACAAACTGGCCGCAGCCCCACGCGTGCTCCCGGCTCCTGACATCTGCAGTGTTGCATGGAGATGTACTGCTCGCCCAGTAGTGTCTCGATTCACAAACTAATTAAAGTTCATGTCACACCAGGAAGATATAAAACGCTATTCAAGTGCTAGATGTTATTATTATAAACTTTCCTTCTTTTCCTGAGGCGCAGCAACTCCCCAGGTCCCAGCTGGCACACCACATCCAGCCACAAAACACCACTAATTGGGTGTTTCTCCTGTTGACCTCATTTCTCAAGCAGACTTTGGCTTTTTTTCTTCTTTTATCTTTTTTTTTTTTTTTTTGCCAAGAGAAGCTGGGTAAACAGAAACCAGCCACTTGATGCGCGTCATGGCCAACTCTTCGCTCTCTCATGGCATGATAGTGCAGCTCTTTCCCCACTGTCATCCATTTTAGAAATAGAGGGAAGTGTGGGGCAGAGTAAGATGGGAAGGGACAGATCCAGGGTGGAGTAATGTCTTTGGAAGAGCTTTCAGACCTCTGCTCCTCCCCGTTGACGCTTGATGTGATCAGGGAGTGAAGACTTGTATCTTTGCTGCCCAGTTCAGATTGGTGGTTTTCAGAGCTAAGAACTGTAATTTTCTTTTCTTCTCGATGCTCTCCTCCAGCAAGATGCTGGGACCTTACAAAGGCCATCATTTGGAAAGGCTTTTGGACCAAGAGCAAGCGTGCTTCTCATAGGGAAACAGGACTTCAGCACTGCCTCGTCTTGGCAGTCTCAAAACCAACCTCAGCCCCAGATCTGTAAGAAGGCTCCTCCTGCCCCGTGCATCTACGTCTGTAATAAGATTTGGGTTCTGAGATTGGCAATCTTTTGTTGCCAGTTCCCCTTCAAAATACAAGGTGATTGTGCTGTAAATGACACAGAGCTCACTCAGTCTCCCAGTACAACTCCTGCTGACAAAACGCCCTGAATTCACTGGAGCTGGCTCTGTTCAAGTTTCCTCAGCCTGGTTTGCCCCCCGAGGAATCGAGCAGCATCCCATTAGTTCCTTAATTGTGTGGTGTTGCTGAGAAGGTGCTTCCTGCAGGAGGGTGCAGTGTCACCGTGCGGAGCTGGCGGGTGGAAGCCTCTCGCTGGCACTCTCTCGCTGGCTCCTTTTCTTCCTTTTCACTCCAATTTGTGCAGCCATGTTTTACTGCGTGCCTCGGATTCTGCCCCATCTGCCTTCCCTGGCATTAATCAATTGTGCAGTTTCCCCCGTAGCGTTCATTACCTCCTTAAAAATCAGCGCGGGGAGAAAACACAATTAGATGCTGCTTTGGTTAAAGAATACCTTGAACAACAGAACAAAGGCTTTAAAAATAAGGAGAGAGTGAAAATAGCACAGTTTGAACTAATGATGGAAATTACCTCGGGTTAAGTTGGATTTTAAATCAGAGGTTTGGGGGGATTTTAGTTTTTCTTTTCTTTCCAGTGAATTATGACAAATACAGAGGCCTGCCGGATGGATGATTAGATTTTTTTTCTCCCATCCGCATTGAAAAATGAAATATTTCTGTAATATTAAATCCGTCAAATTGATCAAAGTGCAGTGTCAAAAAACGTTGTAAGCGCTTCTTCTCATCCAATCCCCTTAGCGGCTGCAAAGCAGAGACCTTTTCATATCCCTTTCTGGAGGCGGCTGGAGGTTACCTCCGCTGAAAGTCTGCAAGAAATGAGTCTGCATTTCTCCATCTAATTCCCATCGTGGTGACTTAGACAAAGGCTGCGGGTTTGGCACATGAAATTCAAATATGAGGTCCTCAGCTCTGTGGTTTTGTCTGTATCTGTGTCCTAACGCCGTGTGTTCCCTGGTCAGAACCAGGGCCGATGTGGCCAGGAGAGGGGCAGGGCAGGGGCTGGTTGGGCTGTGGGTGAGTGATGGCTGTTTTGTTGGGATTTCCCTTTCCCTCTTGTTTTCCTTTGGCTGAACAATGAGAAACCCAGACAAAGGAGAAGCGCCAAAGGTTTGGTGGTTGCTGGAGGATGCTGGCGCAGCGTGATTCCAAGAGGTCTGGAAAGTTGTGGTGGGAGCTCTGCACTGAAGGAACGGGGAGAAGCTGGGAGGGCTGGCGTCTGTGAAGTCTGGGAAACGAGGGCTGTGATGGTCTTAGAATCACAGAGTCATTAAGGTTGGAAAAGACCTCTCAGATCCCCAACCCAATGCCAGCCCACCATGCCCACTGCCTACGTCCCTCAGTGCCACATCCCCACGGCTCTGGGACATCCTCAGGGACGGGAACCCCCTGGTCCCTGGGCAGCTGTGCAGTGCAGCACCGCTCTTTGGAGATGTCTCCTAATGTCCCATCCCTCTCCTCTTCAAGGAAAGAGGGCTATAGATAAGATGCCGAACGGCTGCTTTGCACTCAGAGCAGTGAAAAGATGAGAAGGATTCCACTTCTTTGCAGAAAGAAGGATGTATGTTTGCTCTCCGAGGGGAGCAGAACGCCTTCCGTTGGGGTGCTGGGGCTTGGGAGGAGGCAGCTTGAGGTGTCAGGGACTCTCCTTCGTTAGGAGCAGGTTAAACAAATAGCTGTCAGGTTGTTCCCGTGCACTTGATGCTGTTCCCAGGGAGGTGTGGGGCAGGGAGCGACCCCGCGTCCCTTTTATTTACTTAAATCTGTGTAAGCGGGAGCACGCGGGCTCCTTCTATTGCTATTAGTTCTGCTTTGCCATTCAACATGAAACTCCGCTTGTCTTCAAAGAAAAACAGAGGGAAATAAAAGGATACGGCTTTTGCATATGCTTGCATGTCGGGAAGCTTGTTTGCTCTCTCTCGAGGAGGACTTATTTATTTCTGTGGCTGCATGGCGATGTGCTCTGAACTTCCATAAAATCTGCAGTTCTGCTCCATCCCTCATTGAACAGGCAGCGCTTCCTCCGTGGGAAGCACCAAGTGAGAGGTTCCCCTTCCATCCCTGAGCCTGTTTCTGCTCTGTGCCTCAGCGTCCCCTGTACGCGCAGTTGGGATCAAAGGACGAAAATCTCTGCTCTCCTTTTGCATTGATTGCTGTGCGTCAGGAGCACGGAGTTCTTTGAGCTATGGACTAACCCTCACAAGGGAGAGGAAGCATTTCCCTCCGTTACACTCCTATGAAGGAGATGAAGTCATCCTTCAGAATGAGAGAGCAGAAGCGAGAGGATGTCGGGACCTCTGAGCTGTGTGCAGCCCAGGGCAGGGTCTCCAAGAGCTGCACGAAGTCGGGAGATGCTGGAGGCAAACAGGAGGAATGCAGCAAAGAAATGGATTGCCGCAACTCCACTGCTTACCAAATTAGAAACAATTTAAGGATTTAAGGATTAAGTACCATTAATTACTGCCCAACAAATGCTGAACTACAATGGAGCACTTGTGGAAATGGAGGGAAGTTCTGCGTGAATACTAAATGGCTTCATTAATGCTCGGTGCAATTTCATTGAGTGATAAATTAATTTGTCCGACGCTCTAAGAATTACTGAGCGGGGCCGTGGGCAGACATGCTGGAGGCAGAGCAGGAGCCCACCCCTCCTGGCCATGCAGAGCAAGCCATGCAAGAGCAGGGCACTCCAGGGAAGGTGAGAGGTGCCCCACTGTGAAATCAGGGAAACTGGTTAATTAACGAGGAAAAAAATGCTGCTCTGCCTTATCTGGAAATAGTAGAGGAGTTGTGGAGGTCAGGATGATCTCCTTCCTCTTTGCACAGCTGGAGCCGTGAGGATGAACAGACTCTTGCAGCCCACAGATCCCCTTTGGTCTCTTTGCTCCAACCCAGCCCTGGTGCTCGTGGTGGGAGCTATCTTGCAGGGCTTGGAGCACCGTGCTTAGGGTTGTTCCCTAACACTGAGCTCCTGCAAAGGCGTAAATCCACGGGCATGTTTACCCATAGAACCCAGACCCAGAGAAGGACTTTGTGCTCCCAAAATCTGGGAAAAGCACTGCTCGCACTGGGTCCTAGCAGGGTGGTGGCAGCTTGAAGCCAGAGCTCACATCCCTGGCAGCAATTTCTCCCCAAAGAAGCAAAGAGGAGGGAGCAGCCTCCAGCCTTGGGCTGAGTTATTTCAGTCCCACCTCTCGCTGCCTTGCCATGACAGCTGCTGGGCACAGCCTCACCACCCCCCTTTAGTACATGTTACCTGGAGTTCAGCATCGGCTTTCTGTCCCTTAAGACTTTTTAGCCTTCCGTTGCATTGCGGCGTTATTGATTGCTCACCCGGCCGTGGCCTAGAGCCTCTGTTAGGTGTGAACAAAGCACCGGTCCCTGCAGGCCCACGGCACAGGGCAGGATGCTCTGAGCTCCGTTTTGTCAGCCTTCTATTTTTAGCTCCTCCTGCACTGCCCTTTGGCTGCCTCCTTCCCCCCGCCGTGGGTTGGGTGATGGGGGGCTCGGCGTGGTTCCCTTTTTGTCTTTTGGCTTAGGGTCCCTTGGCTTGCTCTGTTTGCAGGCAAAAGTGGGGAATAGAGAGATTTTATTCCTCCCCGCCAAGGGGAGATTTAACAGTGAGGGCACGTGCTATATTAGGACCCTTGACTTGTTTGATGCAGCTGAATGAGTCTTCAAAACACCGGTCCAAACCTGCTGGATCTGCTTTGGCCTCCGAGTGATGGGTCTGCAGCATGCCTAAATGGAGGGAGGCAGGTGGAGGTGGGGCTCTGCCACGTAGACATGGTGTCTGCTTATCCTCCTGGTCCACAGCACAAAAATGAGATGGAAACATCCCCTGCCTGTGGAGATGTGTCCTCGATTGGCCATTAAAGAGCCAGGGAAGAATATCCAATTAAGAACCCTAATGGTAGCAACGTGCAGTACCCAGACCGAAGTTTTCCTAGCGTAATGAGGTGATATAAAAGCAGCCAGAGGGAGATATCATCGGCTTTATAGGGCTGGCAAAGCCAGGAACAGAGCTGTGCATTCTTGAGTGCCATCTTCTGGCACCTCGTATGTGAACCAGTTGCGTGTCCGCGTGGCTGAAGCGATCTGGTAATGCGGAGCTGCACGACAACGCAGTGGCTTCCCTGCATTTCTCAGTGCATCATGGACAGATGCGTGGGGAGCGGGCACGCTTCCCCATTGCCTTTGTGTCTGTCCATCCGTTTGGCTGCTGAGCATCGCCATCCTTCAGCACAAGGAGCAAGCATCTGCCGGTCAGCCCCGGCGCTGAGCTGGTGCCACGTCTGTCCCTGTGCCAGCTTGGGAAGCAGCTGTTTCCTGGTTTATTTATCCCCTCTGCAGTCTCCGCGGGAGGATAATCTCAGCGACATGCCACATCTCGTTTACAGCCGGCCCCTGAAAAGTTACAGGTGCAAGTTGTGGGGTGGGATGGAGGCGGAGGACGGCGTGGAGGCGAGCTCACCGGGGACGGAGCGGGGAGTTAGGGAAATGTATAAAATATTAAATGACATCGTGGCAAGACACAGACAGGAGTAGAACGATAATTGAAGTAAACAGCACATCAAAAGCCTAGCTAAAACTTGTGTTTGAATTGCAAGTCAGTGCATAAACAGCTCCCGTAGCCATGTATAAAAGTGTTTCCAGGACCCTTTTAAGAATACTAATGATGATGGAAGCGGAGCAGCAGTGATTCAGACTTTATGGTATGTGACAATCCAGAGGCCGCTAGGCTTGTGCTTGGCTGCTGGCATAAGGAAGCTGATGAGAGCTTGGACTTTGCCAGAAAGGCAGGTTGCTTCCTGGGCAGGCTTTCTGAAGACAGAGATGCTGAAGGAGAGGTGGAGCCTCTCTTCTCCTAGAGATGTGCAGGATTCCCCTTCAGCCCTGTGATGGGACTGCAGCACCCTCAGTTGGGTGGCAGAGGTTGCCGTACCTTGCTGCCCGCTCCCCCTGGCTTCGACCAAATCAGCTTTAAAAGACCTAGGTCAGATTCCTGTGAGTTCTTGCTAGGGATCCTCCAGCACAAATCGTCACCTCCTTGCTCTCCCCTTGGCTTGCAGCCGCCCCATTGCTCCCGGTGATGCCTGCTGCTCCATTTCTAACCCGCAGCACGCTCCCTCTGCACGTGTTCCAATGTGTTAATGCCTGAACATAGCGAAAGACCCATCAGATAATTGGAAAGCTCGGGTCAGGACTCAGGCCATGCGAAACAAGCTGAGCAACAGCATCGTGGGTGCCGCGTTCCCTCCCAGTACGGGAGGTGACACAGCCCCTTCCCGTGGGCAGAGCAGCACGGTTGGAATTAAGGGCCAGAAAGCAGTGTCAGATTTGTGTCAGCTCCAGCGCTGAACACCTTTGGGCTACAGAGCAAATTTCTTAATTATTCCCCGTGCCATTTGCCCTCGCTGTACAAGGACTACAATAGCTCGGTCCTTGGGGAGGACAAATTCTCCTTAGTGCTGATAATACTGTGATTTACAGCGGATTTCCCCAGCTGGCCTTCAGGGCACTGTGTTACCTAATGGAAGCAATTAAAAAGCAGTGGGAAGTGACCCCCAGAAAGTTCAGGCAGCTACAGAAGGAACTGGGGCATTAGGAGGCAGGATGCGGGCGCAGGGTTGCCTTCATCCCATCCAACAGCGGGTGCACGTGGTGGGGGTGTCCCCACTGGCACTGGGAGGAGAGAGTGAGTGAGCAGGAATGTTGCAGATGGGATGGCTTTCCACTTGGCGGTGTGTTGTCATAAGGAGCTCTTTGGGTAGCGTTTGAATACTTGGGTTGCTTTCCAGGCACCTCCAAAATACCCCAGTCACCTCTGGGCAAAGTCCCCATTGAAACAGTGATGGCTGTGAGAGCTGGGGGCCACCAAGGCATCGCCATGGAGCATCCCAGCCTGGGAGGAGGCTGATCCCATCCCAGGGACCAAAGACCTCTCTCCAAACCCTTGCATTTTCCACCCCAGCAAGAGCAGGATGGTCAGCCATGGGAACGTGCAGCGATGGGCCAGCCCCAGCTGCCCCCCAGTATTGCGGGCACAGGTGTTTGGGAGGGGTGCCGTGCTTTGCAGGAATCAGGAAAGCCAGAGAGCAGATTTCTTCTTTCTTAGCCAAACTCCACGCTCCTCCATAAGGAAAAGCGTAATTGTCTTTTGGAAACAACTGGCTCTAAACGTAATCAATTTTTTTAGTGCCTAGATGAAAATTCAATACCACGCAAAGCGCTCTCCCAACGCGCCCGTCTGTTTGGTAATGACAGGATTTCTTTTTTTACCCTCTCGTAAATGCTGTGGCTCAAAGCCTGCTCCCGGAATTTTCCCAGCATGCCGGCGTTGTTTTGACCTAGATGCTTAAGCATTCGTTTACCGCTGAAGTTTGGTGTTTCGAGGTCTTCAGAGTTTTTGCATCATGGGCTGTCTGCAAAGCTCTGAAAGGGAAGAAATACCGAGGGCAGCTCACGAGTTACAAAGGAAAACTGATTTGACGTTATTATGCCTCTGTTTATTGGCAGCCCACGACGAGATGTAAAGAAATGTCAGAAAATCCCATGCGCGCATTGGTTTGGTTCAGGAAAAATTGCTGCTTGGCTCTGCCCGGAGGCTACGAGTCACTCTGCTAATGCACAAGGCACTAAAATGACCCCTTTGTTTTTCTTATGATCACTTCTGATAGCGCGCTCTGCCAGAGATATCATATCTTTGATCTCTCCGCGCTGATGTTAAGTCTCTCTCGAGTTCAGTAGCATCTCCTTGAGATTAATACTTGATGGCATTCTCAGCACCAAGCTGTCCTAACCCATACATCACCAGATGTCACGCTTTGCACTCGCCTCCTGCCTCAATGACTTCACGCTGGCGCAGTAAATAACCCTTGGCCAGCTCCGCTCCCCCCTCTGCACGCACGGAGTTGAGCGGGGAAACTCCCAGAGCAAAGAGGAAGGGAACTTTCTGCTGCTGCCGGGATGTTTGCAGGGCACAGCCCGGCCCTGCTCCCTCGGGACGGTTCGTGGGGGTTATTCCTGCCCGGGTGGCAGGGGGACGACGCGCGGCGGTTTCTCCTTATCGGGAGCGACAAAGCGCAGCGCCCCGGGGTGCCCATCTGCCAGCATCTCGTATCGTGTCCGCTAGGCAAACGCGTGAGGAAAAATCACTTTCTGCTTTGGCTTTGAGCTCGCTGCGCGTGCCTTCGCTCGCTTGCTTTGCAAGGGGCTCCGACCCAACCACGCTGTGATGCTGCGTGAGGAGGTGATGGGGCCGCATGGTGAGGTTTTGTCTCAAGGACAGGGTCTGAAGAGCTGCGCTGAATCCCTGCGGCTCTGGTGCTGACCCGCACCACCCTTGTGCTGATGAACCCGCCCCTAACGAGGCTGTGATGCTCATGGGGCCCAGCACAGTTGCAAGGGCAGGTGAAGCGTGCACCTCACGGGCCAGATGTTGGATAATGAGAAGAGACGAGGCAATTAGAGACACCTCCCCCCCCCCCCTTCTTTTTTTCCCTCCATCCTCCAGGTAGAAAGGTTTCAATATTTTAGGTTCTGTCACAGCAGGTTAGGGTATTAGCAATCATGGTTCACTGCCATCTGTATTTGTTCCATTTGTGGCATTTATGATGGTTATCCACATTAATTATTTCGCTGCTAAAGTCCCTTCTAATTTCAGAACGCTGTTATTTCTAAGAAAGATGGATATTAAATATGCCACACATCAGCACGGGGTGGCATTACACCATGCTATTAAGTTCTGATGCGAAGGCTTGGCAAAAAATAACTTTGCTATTTGTAATCACCGTGAAGTGTTTTAGTGTTGCAGTTTGGAATAAGAAATAAAGATGATGACAGGAACTGATTTCTTATTAGGACGCGGTGCGGGCGTTTACATAAATCAGGACAGAAATAACGAGGTAACCCTTAGCTGCCCGAATCCACGCACTCCCTGTTGGACCTGGCAGTGCTTTGGGACAGGGCACCTGGGGGCACCTCCCCCTGCACCCGGGTCCTCCCCCCCCCGGATATTGCTCCGGGAAGGAGCACTGAGTCCTGATGGGGAGTCCTGGGTGCAGGAGAGGTGCAGGGCTGTGGGAGCGTGTCCAGAGGAGGGCCACAAAGCGATGCCAGGGATGGAAGCCCTCCCTGTGAGGACAGGCTGAGAGCTGCTGCAGCCGGGAGACAGGAGGGCTCCAGCGGCTGGGCTATAGATGGTCGTAAAGGCTCCTTCCAACTCAAACAATTCTGTGATTCCCATGGCTTCAGGGGAGCAAGGGTGGAACAGGGCAAGAAGGGTGAGTGCCTTGTTGCATCTCCTTTCCAGAGCAGCCCTTTGGATGGGTTGAGCCACAAAGCGTCTTGCTCGGGATGGGATGCTCACCCAGACCCAGGAAGCCTCAAATTCCTTTTTTGGGTATGTGGGTGAAACGGGGCACGGCGTCAGCAGGGAAGAGGGCAAAGCAGCACTGTGAGCAGCTGTGCTGGGAGAGATCTGAAAACCCAGGGATGAGGCTGGGGAGGAATTTGCCTTGCGTCACGACTGAGAAAAATTCCTTGTGATTTCCAGCAAACCAGACAAAAAAGAAAAAAAAGAAAAAAGAAAAAAAAAGAGGTTGAGATCAAATGGAACGTTTTGCTCAACTCCCGGATGAAATGTTCCCTCTTAGCAGCGAGAGTTTGTGTACAGGTTTCACTAACAGTGAGGGATATTTTGAAATGAAAAGTAAACTAAAGGGGGAGAAAGCCCCCCTGTTATTTTTGCTTGAAGTGTCAAAACAAATCTCTCTAATTCCTTGGGTTTGCTGCTTGTTTATTTTTGGCTGCTCTAGTGGTAGTCCCTCGAGCCGTGCAAGATTTGGCTTCCCAGCATCTCCCGAGCTGTCTGTGCCTGCGGGGCAGAAATCAGCAGCGTCCACGTGGGCAGCCCAGGTCCCAGCCCAGGGGATGCTCCAGTGTCACCCTGCACCGAGCAGTGGTGCTCAGCGCCTCGCTGCAGGTGCTGCACGCCCGCTCTGCTTCGTGCTGTAGCACTCGAGCAGCTCGTGCAGAAGGCTACACCCACCTCCCCCAACCGATATCGCCTATTAATTAAATGCTGATTAATTATTAAAAGGGTATTTATTGAGATTTAACAAGTCTGCAGCTAAAAAAAGGAGGGAAAAAAACGTGGCGGTGACAGGTGTTACACTCCAGTAATGAGGTTCTTAATAATCAATTGGCATTTGTTTGACTTAGAATAACATTCTTATTAAATCTAAATCAACTCTTTACTTGAGACACTTAATTACATGCGGGTTATTTTTTCTCCGCGTGTCTCTCCCGGTGCGGTGGGAGCTCCCAGCCCACGTCTCCAGGCTTCGGCGGAGGAAGTAGCTGGGAAAGGTGATGGTTATTCATGGCGAGTGCCATTTACGGAGCGATTTCCCCAAGCCCCTGTGCACACAGATGCCAACTGGAGCTTTCAGGGCCTGTTCTCGTTCTGTTAGGGAAGCTGGGAGGCGGGGGGGGCCGTTCCGTGGGTCCCAGCCCTGTTCCCATCCTGGGTGCCACGCAGCGTCCCGCTCCCCAGGTCACTCGGAATCGTAGTTAGCGCTGAGAAAGTTTGCAGCTTCACTGCTGGAAAGCCCCAGGAGGAAGGAAAAACCCTCCAAGAATCCACGTGACTGCAGCGCCCTCCCGGCACAGCGCTGTCTGCAAACTGCTGTAGAAGTCGTGCTGCCTGAAGCCCTGTTCTGCTGCCCCGGAGGCGAGAGGTTCCCTGCTCTGTTACCCAGACAGCTCGGGTCCTTTGGGGTCAGCGCCATCTTTTCATGTTGTTGCTGGGGACGTTTTGGCCTTGCAAGGAAATGGGAATCCAGGCAGGGGAGCAACTGCTGGCTGTAATCGGAATTTAATTACTTCCCCTTCTAATGCTGCTTTGAAAAAGGAAACAAGGATCCCAACCGGGTGCTCTTTTAGCACAGACAACAGCCAAAAAAAATTGGGGCAAAAAAGGAACCGACAGCAACAAACAATCTGTGCCATTAGAGGATCATTATTCTGATATTATTTATTTCAGACTTGTGTTGCTTTCCGATGCTTGACTTCACAGGCTCATTTTATTCCATCCAAAAGCAATGCGGTGCTGCAATTTGCCAGGAGAAAATGTGATAAACATTAGCAAAGGGGGAAGGAAAAAGCCACGACGACTGCGGGGATAATTGTATACATTTATTTGTGGGCTGGGGAGTTGGGTGGTGCGTGGAGAGCGTGGTTTGCAGTGTTAGAGCTACAGCACGCGGCGTGCACTGGGAAGAGATGCAGATGTTGGGATGCTGTGTGCTGCAGCTGCACCCAGTGCCACAGAGTGACATGGGTGTTGGTGGTGGGGTGATGGTCGGACTTGGTGATCTTAGTCTTGGTCTTTCCAACCTTAAGGATTCCATGATTCTATGCCAGTGTGCCTGCACCGTACCTAGGAGGGTGGCAGAAGGTTTGGATGTTTTGCTGCGGGTCCCAGCACAATGCAAAGCGTGTGTCTTTCTTTTGTCCACTCAGAAATGGAAATGTGCATCTCCAACCCAACCGTGCTATGGTTCTATAAAGCAGATGATTCCAGAAATAGTCATGAGCAGCCCTGAAACTTTGGGAACTCCTGGGCTCTCCCGGCGTTGCTGCCAGAGAGCATTACATCACACTGTCATTAGATCACTGGGCTCTGCTGGGGTTATTATTGGTAGTCCTCAAGAGCTGCTGAGTCCAATTAGTTGTATGGATTGAGAGAATCCCTTCTGAAGTTTGCTGTCGTGGAAAAAAAAAAGCTTGAGTAAATGGGTTTGGATGAGAAGAAAGGCCTCAAAAGCCCAATTGTAGGGGACTCTGCCATGTCACCACGTGGAGGCAGCTCTGGTGGGAGTGCAGTTGCCTTCAGGAGGAAAAATGGAATCTGTAAAGCTTGAGTGCAAGCAGACTTGGCAAAAAAAAAAAAAAAAAAAGCATTTTCTTCCAGTCCTGCTCTTCTAAATGTGGTATTTGCTGGACATCCTCAAAGCCACGTATCGCCATGCATTGCTCCCTGTGTGCCACGCAGCAGCTGCCAGCACATGGTTATGGTACTGAGTCCATCTGGGGAAGGCAAGCAAACCCAAAGTGTGTTTCCACCAGCGGTGCAGCTTTGCTGGGGGCTGATCTCCAAATTCAGCATTGCGGGGGGACCCGAAGAGATGCACCTCTTTGTCACCCAACCTGGGGATGGTAGATTTGTCCCATTGGCTCTGAGTTACAGAAATTCTATGGTACAGCCTAATTTGCAGTTGGAATCTGCCTTTCCTTGGCTTCTCTTCCCTTCCCAGCCCTCAGGCTGGCGTATTGCAGCGTGACATCTTGGTGGCTGGGGTTGCAGATGGGGAGATGGGCGGATGGATGGCTTTTGACATGCCTCATCGAGAGGCTCCTCGTGAGAGAGTCTAAAAAAAACCAAGAAAACACCAAGTCATGCAATTCATTTCTTGTAAAAAGCACCGTGATATTGAAAAATGAGCCTTGATGTTGCAAAGTGATCAAAACATGCGGAGACGATTTAACTGTAGCTACCTTGTTCAAACAGACCTTTCGTGCTCAGTGCACCAGGCTGTTATGCATGCATCTGTTTGTTGGTTGGGTTTTTTTTGCACGGTGAAACGTGTGCCCTTTGCAGGTTATCCCTAAGCACAGTGGACCTGAGTGCTCTGAAGTCTGTAGGCTGCAGAGCTGACCCCAAAGGCGTTGAGTTTCCCACCTCGGTAGCCGAATGGGGTCCCACAGGCAGAAACCATCCTAGGGTGCCATGTCTCCTCAATCTGGGCATCCTCAGGTGCACAAGAAAGGGAGAGAGTGACCCAAATTGCTCTGTACCCATAAAATAACCCTCCTGCACTCTCTGTGTGCCCTATAACGCTCCAGTGCTTGTGGCGGTTGGACATCAGCCACATTTACTGGGTAGATGGGAATAGAGGAAAAAAAAAAAAAGGAGGGTTTTCAGGAGGAGAAAAAACCCAAATAACAGCAAATTACTGGAAACCAAACAGCCCCCCACCCCTCCTGCGCTGACACCGTAATGGAGCTTGTAGCGATTCGATGGCTGTCTTTAATAGAGTCTTAGCCGGCCTGGGAGAGGGATTTGCTGTCCCCAGAGCCTTGTCTTTGGGACGTGTGTCAGAAGCGTCCTTAAATCTTGGGAAAAACCTCGTCTGGCTGCGAAGATGAGAGCCGGGCTGCCGTGAGGAGCTGTAAAAAACCTGCTGATAGACAGATGGAGTGGTGTAATTACACGCGGGAGGGGGGACGGGGGGAGCGCTCGCTGAAATTATTAGTGTAGGCAGACAATTAGAGGCTTTTCCAGAAGATTACCCTCTCCCTCCCATCTGTGTGCCGTTGAGGAGTTTACGCTTGTGATGCTGTTGCCTTCCTCAGCTGCCTCGTTTGCTGTTTTGCCCAAATGACGGCTGGGCTTGGCTTCGCCCTTATGCAGATTTTGCCAGCGTCGCTTTCACGCGTTCCCCATGAGGAGCAGGGAGGCTTGGGGGCATCCCCAGGGTATCGGCCCAGTTTGGGGTGAGATACGGCAAATTTAGGGTTTTGCCAACTCACGGGTGGCATTTTCAAGTGTTTGCCAGCTGTAGGCTGCGCGCAGCCCCTGTGGGCGTTGGCAAAAGGAAGGGCCAATGGCAACCGAATTCCAACCAGAACCATTGGTTTTGTGGTGGCCGTGTTGTTATTTTGAATATTTGGTGTGCTGGGGAGTTAAATGGGAATTGTGCTGCGTGGCTCACACCTTCTTTTTCTTGAAACCAAGTTAGCACATTTCCTAGCAGCATCGTGGGGTTATTTCTCAACAGTTTATTTTTCACGTTACAGTCACTTCGTTTTGAAAACATTGCCACTGGCCATTTGATGAGTTTTCTGAATTAGGAAGAAATAAATAAATCTGAAAACAGAGTACTCTGATGATTCAGGAAACACTGCATCAGCCTTTCTTTCCTTGGGAAAGAAGAAGCTAGATGGCATGAAAACTTTTGCTTGGCTGCCACGAAAACACCCTTACCCAAACCTGGCATTGGAGGTATCCTCCGTTCTCTGCAAGGAGCAGAGGAGCCCATCCCAAACCCTGCTCCCATGGGATGCTCAGACACACCTGCACCGAATTATTTGGCATTTTGGGCATGGCAGCATGGACACGGGCAACTTGCAGAGCCTGCAAAGCCGCCCACATCTCCTCTCCCTGCAGGAGTGGTGGCTTGGAGAGGTTCTCAAAGCGGGTGGACAAGAGGTGACGGCTTTAAGCTGTGCCCAGGTTGGATCTTAGGAAAAATTTCTTCTCAGAGAGGTGAGGTGTTGGCACAGACTGCCCAGGGAGCGCTGGTGTTCAAGCAGAGGGTGGGAGCCACGCTGAGTGACGTGGTCTGGAGCCCGGTCGATGGCTGGGTTGGATGATGGCTGTGGTCTTTCCAACCTGAATGATCCAATGATGCTGTGACTTCCCAAGCTGAGCAGATCTTGGCGCGCCGCGAGCTGGCACCGCGCGACACAGAGGGAACGTGGGAGGCTGTTTGCTCGCGCTGCAAGCGGCAGCCCCGCCGCGCATCACCAAAACAAACCGGGGCTGCAGCACTTCCCAGCCCCCCCACCCCTCCCTGAATTCCCCATCTTCCTGCTGGAGATCCTCCCCACGGTGCCTTTTTCTCAATGTCTTTTCCCTTTCCCCTGGTTCCACTCCATCCTCTTTTTTCCCCGTTTTCCCTCTCTGTGACGCTGCCAGCCCCCAGCAGCCCATACCCCTTATGTCGTGGTGTGCTCACAGCCACAATAGGAGCGGGGGAAGGAGAATTTATTGAACGCCTTTACATGGGGAGAGGGCTTTTCCCCGGCAGGAGCAGCACAGCGCTGTGGGTTTGCAAGAAGTCCAATGAGGCAGCTCAGGAGATGGAGGGATGGGTGCGAAACCATCGCTCCCTGCTCCCTAATTTACGGCTCTGACAATGTGAAGCCGTTAGTGCACATTCATCTTCGTGTATAAGGAAAAAAAAAAATCAAAATAATAAAAAAAAAATCATTACATGCCTTTCAGCATTGACCAGCCTGAGGAGACAGGAGTTATTCTTAAGAAAGCCATGTATCTTCCTTACTTTGGCATCAACATAAATAAAATTATTTATCTCTCAAATTTAAATGCTCCGCACCTTTAGCAGGCAGTAAATCCTTCTCTCCTGTCCCTGTATGTATTTGTTTCTCAATCCATCCTTCAGCAGTGAATGCAGAGCCGCAGTGCCTGGGGACCTGGGGGTCCTCCCCATCCATCCCATGCTGCCGATGGGATGCAGGACCCTTCCCAGCACCCACCCTCGCTCTCCCATCCCCAGAAGCCCCACCAGGGCTGTTAGCCCCCCTCATCCTGGTCCAGTCGGACCACTTCATCATTTGTGTGCTAATTGCTGCCCGGATGGGGCTGGAGGCCCCTCCTGGTGCTGCGGGTGCTGTCAGCACTTCTCTCCCTCCTGATGTCTTTAATCCGAAGGGCGGTTGGCTCACTGGGCTGACAGCAGAGAGGCAGCAAACAGAGCTCATAAACAGACAGAGCTCATAAACATTGCATCCCCTCTGCCTTTCCTGCTTCTCCCTGCTCAGCGCTTATCTGACATGATCAACTTCTGCCTCGCTTCGCTTTCCCTCCTGGATTTAGAAGGGAAATAAAATAGTGATAATAATAATCATCTTGCAAATCAATGTGTATCCCCGCGATGGTGAAATCATAAGGATTTTAATACAGCCTCGATATCGCTGCCCGCCTCGCATGGAGCTGGGAGTTCTTGCGGCTGTGGTGAGCCTGGCGGGCTCGTGGTCGGCTCTGCAGCGGGCTCCCAAATGGGGCATCTCAGCAGCATCCCCCTGGCTTTGAGCAGGCAAGATAAATCCCGCTGGAAACCCCGCAGACTTCCCACAAGAAGCTTCCAGCAGAAAATCTCAGTTCCAGTTTGATCTCTTGCTGCTGGGAGCCCAAGGGGATGTGGGTCCAGCGGTTTGGTCTCAGACCATGCAGAATCATTCAGGTTGGCAAGGATTTCTGGGATCCCCCAACCCCAGCCCACCCCACCGTGCCCACTGCCCACGTCCCTCAGTGCCACATCCCCCCGGTCTGGAGCACCCCCAGGGATGACCCCGCACACCCCGGGCAGCTTTGCCAGGAGAAGTGCAGACGCAGAAGCACAGTGGGAAGCAGCCCTCTCACCTGGATTTATTTTTCCATTCCAAGTCCTTGTTTTTCAAAGCTTTCTCTCTTCCCAAAAATAACCCAGCAGCGATGACATTTTAGCAGGAAATTAAATGAAAACATTTGTTTTGAATTGACATTTTGACTTGAAATGTTGATTTGTTCTGGATTTTTAAGCTAGACAGCAGCAACACGTTGTTGTTTCAAATGGGAAGAAATGTGACTGTGTTGAAGAACAGGAGGGACAGAGGGGACACCTCACTGCAGGGAGCTCTATGGGAGGGGCACAGGAGCTCGGCTTTGGGAAATGAGGAGCTACCCTTGTGCCTTATGAAAGAGAACAAGGCAAAAAAGGTCAGTTTTCATGAGAAAGCTAGATGTTCCTGCAGGGCAGGGAGGGGGGAAATGAGGTTTTCCCATCAGCCGTTCCTTGGCGCCGCTCGGGGGGGTGATACTATAGACATACTGAGGTTTCACCTTCTTTAAATATCACTGGTATTTATTTTCATTACTTGTGCTTAATTGTAATGAAGCTGAAGTCTCCTCGGTGCCCCGGTGGTGAATTTATCCCGAGGAGCCTCTAGAAACGTTGGGTTTCTCGCTCTACGAGCATCCTTCCATCCCTCCCGCATCCCAGCTCTCTGTCTGGCTGCTCCTCCACCTCTTCCTTCCTCCTCTTTGGGATCTCACCACCCGGACCCGGCAGTCAGCGCTGTCAGAAAGCCTTCGTTTGCATTTCAAACGAGGCAAAGGCGTGGAAAGAGAAAAAAAATCCAACTGTGTTTTCCTGGTTCCTCCCCATTCCTCACATCTGAAGGCGCTGAGCTTGGCCGCGGGTGCAAATCTCAGCGTTTCCCCACTTGCCTCCAATGGAAATCGTTTCCCCTGGATGCTCGTGTCCCGTTTTGGTGGGGTGATATTTTTTTTTCTTGGTGGCACGATGGATTTGTGCGATGTTGCCCTCTAATGGCTGATCCATGGGAAAACCACGAGACCTACCCGGGGAATCTTCATCGTTCCCTGCGAGGGAAGAGTCTCCTTATTTTGGAGGCGAAGAGGGAAGGGGTTTTGCCCACGAGAATGAGAAGTTTTGGTGTCTTCCATTCGGAGGGATGGATGCCGAGGGGTTTGGGGAGGTCGCCTGGCGACCTCCCCAAACCCCTCGGCATCCATCCCTCCAAGCAGAAGCCACCAAAAGTGAAGGTTTTGGGAAGTGTTTTACCCCACAAAGCCCTTCCTCACCCTGGTGGTTCAAAGCCAGCTGCCTCCATCCTTCAGGAGGAGCCGGGTGAGCAGCATTGCAGCCCTCTTCCGAAAGAAGAAGAAAACGTTTTGACTTGAACTTTCAATACCTAATGACGAGGGGGGGTGTTACCGAGACGCACGCCGTTTTCTCGAGTCGGTTTCCTTTACCACTGTTCTGAATTATTTCGCAGCCTTGTGAAAATCTCCTCGTGACAGACGGAGCCCGGGCAGGGAAAACGAGGGAGAGGGAAGGAAACCCACGAAGCGTTCATTTTCCCTATAATGTATTCCAATCCTGTTAGGTCGTGCTGGTGAAGGTAATATTTCTGGCATTCATTTAATGAAATTGACAGTGATGAATGGTTAATTATACAAATTACATTCTTATTAAATCCCCTGGAATCAGTGCCGTAGAAAGTCTTAGCTATGGACTTCTCGTGCTATATACATATTTTCTTAGGAGCATCTTTCCTGCTGGCTGCTGCAAAACCGTCTTCTGAAAAACCTTGAAAAGCATTAAAAATCCCCTAGTTAAGTCAATTACTGCAGATAAGTTAATCTTAATGGGATGCTTAAACCCCGTCCTTGCATAAGTTTACTTTTCATCCCTCTCTCTCAGCTCTGGAGGAGCCGGAGAGAAAAGTTTTCCGGCAATTGTTGTGACAAATGGATTAAGAGAGGATAAGTAGGGCTGGCTCGGAGCTGCCATCAGAACAGGCTTTGTGCAGCGTTTTCTCCCTGGGAGCATCGAGCTTGCCAGGAATTGTCCCATTTGGGGTTGAGGTGGCGGGCAATGCCGTGCCCATTGGGTTGGCCAACACCGGGGCTGCGGAGCGGTGCCCCAGCAGCGGGGGATCCCGATACAGGAGCTCCCACAAAAATAACCCAGCGTCACCCTCGCAGGTTTGCATGTGCCCTGTGCATTAAACCCTGCTCCCATCCGTGCCTCGTGCAACCTCATTGCAGCAGCTTTAATTGCACAGCACGGGACGGAGTGGAGGATATTAGCGGGGCCGTGTATGCTCAGGGAATAAACGTAATAAATAGGCGATTAAGTTAAGCAAGTTTTCAGCTTCAGCAGTGAGAGTGCCCATCTATCTTGCGTGGCTTTCTGCATGCTTCATTACCGCATGTAACCACACTGAAAAAATATGCTTTATCCTTTCTAATTAGATGATAAGTCCCCCCACGATCTGCGCTAGCGCTGCCAACCACCTGACACTCCGCAGTGGCGCAGTCGCCCGCTTCCAGCAGCTTCTAATGCAATTTATTACCGAGCCTCATATTAGGCTAAGTTAACATCACTTAATCTTCGTGCTTGACAGAGCTGTGTGCGAGGCACTGCGGGAGGTGCCGGGCAGGGCTGCGGGCAGTGAGCTGTGCTGGGGGGGGAGGAGGATGCCGGGGAGTCAGGGTGCAGGAGGGGCTGCAGCCATCCCCTTATTTCTGCTGAATTCTGCTTATTTCTGCCCCTTAGGGCCGGAGCAATCTTTTGCAGCTTCTCTTTGTTTTTTTTGTTGGCTTGACTGCAGGTGGGCTTTCATTCGCTTGATACAGATAGCACAGCAGATAATAATTAAAACATGAACCGTGGCCTCTCTGGGGAGGGAGGAGAGAGTGTATCGCTATGTGACATGGGCAGAGCGTCACCAGGGATGAGCAGTGCGTTCCCCTAACGATGCAGCCTGCAGAACGTGGCCACTGTGGCCGCTCTGTGCCAGGGCCGTAGGTTCTCGCTGCACTCAGTGGCTCAAACTCTTTCAGCAAAGGGAAAAAGGAGATGATTTGTTTTGTTGCAAACGTTCTTTCTGGTTTTGGACGGAGGTGGAGGGAGTTTCCACGTTTATTTGGCTTTGGGTTTGGATCTGGGGCTTCATCCATCTTCCCCCCTTTGCTTCTCCCCTGCTGCTCTATCTTTATAGCAAAGCCTTGAACCCGATAGAGCCATGAATAATCATAGAATCCTTAAGGCTGGAAAAGACCTAAGATCCCCACCCCCACCCCACCGTGCCCACTGCCCACGTCCCTCGGTGCCACATCCCCATGGCTCTGGGACACCCCAGGGCCGGTGACCCCACTCCAAGTGACATCCACTCCAAGTGATGGAGCTGAGTTGTGGCTCTCCCTCTTTTACTCAATGAGCTTCATAACGTGTATAACCACCTATATCACAAAGAGACAGGAGGAGCGGGGGGAGCTTTATGAGCTGGTTAGGGCAGGCAACTCCATCACCAGCCGTGACTATTATTATAAAATATTCGGGAAGTTAACTCAATAAAAAAACTAATAATGAGAGGAACCATCTCTGCCTTTGTTTATAGCTTCTTTAAGTGTATAAATGAGCGTGAGGTGATTAATGAGGGTGATCTGAGAGAGGAAGATTTGCATGCACAGTGCTTGAATTATTTCTGTACTGCATGTGCTTCCCGGTCTCTCTGTTTATTGTGCTGCTCGACGCTGTTTAATACGGAATGACTAAAGTTATGAGATCCTATTTATTCCACCTGACATTGTCCCCTCTGCCAGCTCAGCCCCTGGGACAGATAGCGCATGCACAACGAATTCAGAAAATATATTAAAAAGCAATTATAAACTCCCAGCCTTCGGTGTCCTGGCCTTATTCTTCACAGTGCTCCAGAGGAATTAGCATAATGTCTACAGGCTCTCACAGAGTTATCAAAACACGGCGGGGCTGCATCTTATTTCCAAGAGCTGATGGGCTGTGGAGTTCAGGGTTTCCCAAGGGGCATTTGGGTGCTCCTGCCCCGTGCCCTGGTGCATTGCCCGGTGCCAGCAGCATCTGCCCCTTGCCCCAGGGGACGGTGGCAGCCTGAGTTTTGCCAGCTCAGCGCGTGACTCTTGCATTAAGCAGCATCCTTTGCTCTTCCCACCGTGGTGGCTCCAATAGCAGAATTCCATTCTGTTCCTGGGCTGCTTTCACCATCTTGTGCTTCACAGCCTTCTGAAAAGCCGTCTTGCGCTGGCGGATCTTCTTGCCGGATGCCCCTTTATGTTATTTATGCTTCCTCTTAGGTGGAGTAATACGTATATAACGTTGCAAGTACAAGGCTGGCGCGGTGTGCTCCGTTTAATTACACACAGGCTTTTCGGTTTCATTCCAGCTCTGCCATAATTCTCCCCTGCAAACCTCACCCTGGATTTTAACTCACTCCCGGCACGAGCAGTTTGTCTCCGTTAAGAGTGAGGGCACGAGCAAATATATTAGTGCTTCAGGAAGTACTCGAGGGCTTCATAGCCCGTCTTTGCCCAGAAGCTGTGTATCAAGCATCTTAATACAGACCAATTTGAACACCTCAAAAATGCATTTATTCCGTAAGTTGTTTATAGAAAAGCAGCAGAAGGAAATGGGCTTCGCTGCTGTCGAATTCATTAGCAGCAGACTGCCTGATTGCCTTTATTCCTTTTAACCTCCCATTGCTTATTTTAATTTGCTCTGAATACTTTATACACCTTTGGTGGCAGCTGCACTGTGTGATGTTTTGGCCTGAGCCGGTGGGGGCACCCGGCCCACGGCACGGGGATGAACTGGGTGATCTTCGAGGTCCCTTCCAACCCAATGGAACCTATGGTTCTATGTCTCTATGAACATCACCCCCCTGGGATGTCTATCACTGCTTCATCGTGGCAGAGGGGATGCTGCGCGTTGGGTCCCCTCGCTGGGTTCCGTGGGATGGGTCTGAGCCAGCCCCGTCTTTGCGTTGCATTATTTGCATTGCTGCAGGTTTGCCTCGCGGAGCGCTCCGAAAATCCTTTAATCCTGTGTAGCTGCTCAGGCTTTTATGTCTTCTTCAGGAGGCGGGAAAGAAGCCTGAAGAAAAAAATATCCAGAAGAATTAATTAGCTCCAACGTGCGTCTCCTTGCAGCAGGCAGAGCAGGCATCGCCGCCGCACACATCGGAGCTGCGAGGCTGCCATGCTGCTCTTGTTGCCCCAACCAACTGGGTCACACATAGGAAACTTGGTGGAGAAACAAAGGCCCCGCAGCGTTCAGCACAGCTCCGTGTTGGCCCCGTCCCATCCTCTCATCTCGCAGCCACGCGTGGCCCTCTCTGGGTTCCTTTGAATTCCTTTGAGTTCCTTTGAGTCCCTTTGAGTCCCTTTGAGTTTCTGCGGTGCTGCCCACTTTGGATGGACGTGGTGGGCGTTGTGGCTGGATGCCGTGGACACCTCTACCCAAAGTCAAACAGTCCCGCTCTATTTCGGATGCTTGAATGCTGTGACCTCACCCCAGCTGCAGCCTTCTCAGCAGAGCGGTGCAAGGCATGAATGCGGTGCCTTGGCTCGGTGTTTGTAGGACGCATACAGTTTGTATGAGTTTCTGTGGTGCGTGCTGGCAGACAGCTTGCGCTGGGGCCCCCCTAAGTTCTTGCTCCAATCTCTGGAAGTGCGGATTCCTATTCTGCAGAAAAACGCGAGCAAAAGACCCAGGAGCCTGCCTGCCCTGTAGAAATCCTCCGTGTTCCCTTTGTTCCCTCTCCCCGGGAAGGCTCACACGTTTCTTAAGCCTCCTGGGTGCCGGCGTGGCTTTGTTCCCACCCCGTGTCCCCGATGCGCTGCGTGCAGTGCCAGCCCCACGCCGCTCAGCTCCCGGGCTTTGTGCCGCCGGCGGGCGCGCTCCTTTTGATCACCGCCTTGTACATCTTTCATCACACGCTGCGACGCTTACCTGTGCCGTGCATGCAAAGGAAGAGGTTTAAGGGGAGATCGATGGCTTTTGAATCTGGGAGTCAAAGGGAGGCTTTCACCTCCGGGGCTGCCGAGCAAAGCACCTGGAAAGTCGATCAATCCATTACTTGCATTTCCCTCTGCCTTCCCTGCACGTGTCTCTTTCATTTTCTTCTCCTCCAAGGCGTTAGGCTCGGATTTTAGAGTGCGAATGAATAAAATATGTATGCTCAGCTCCAAAACATTTCGTGTGTGATGTTGGAAGGAGGCAGGACAGGGGAAGGCGTCCCAGCGGGCAGCGCTACGTGCAGCACCAGGCCTGAGGGTCAGCAGTGCATCCCCTCCCTGCTCAGCTTTCCTGGGGCCGTGGCATCGTTTGAGTTGGAAGGGACCTTTGAAGGTCAGTGAGCAGGGACACGGCTCCAGCGGGTGCTCAGGGCCCCGTGCAGCCTGAGCTTGGGTGTCTGCAGGGATGGGGCAGCACCGCTGGGCAGGCAGCGCCTGCAGCAAGGAAAGGAGGGAGCGAAGGGGAGAAGGACGGAGAGTCAAAGCTTGCATCGTGCAGCCCTGAGCAGGGCGAGGTGTACCTGTGCTCTGCGATGCTACCCAGCACTTGAACAGCTGAAAGATGTAGCAGCTTTCTTTGTCGTTTTTTTTTCCTTGCTGTCGCCCGTTTTCTTTGCTTTTTGCATGGTGGGAGTCTCGCTGAGGAAGCTGGGTGGATCCACCCCAACGCTGTGGTCGTGTTTCCGTCGATGAGAGACAAAACTTTCTGCTGAGCTTGACTTCAAAGGCAGACGTCGAGCTGCGAGATATTCATTTGAGTCATTCATGTACAGCTGCATTCGTTAGGGGCTTCACAATGTTTTATCCACTTGTCACGATTAGACATTATTATTATTACTGAAAACAGAGATGACTGAGAGATAATAATTCTTTATGAACCTTCCGTCACAATTAATGTAGGCTGCATAGTCGCCCATTTACTGAGTTTTAAGCTAATCATTCCTTATATGTGTTTCAAGCCTTTAGTGAAGTACAAATAATTTGAACTAATTAGCTTATTAAAAGAAGGGAATGAAAACAAATGGCACATGAATGAATTGTGGGATTTCATATGGAATTAATATCTCACTAATACATGTGGATTCGGTAAATTCATTATGCATTCATAATCAGACCTGATGAATCACCTAGCTAATTCAGGAGTAATTAGGCATGAACTGCTGACACTTATTTTAAAGTGCGACCAAACTGGTTGGCTTTATCCTAAGGATTGAATTACGGTCTCGGAGGCCCAGGAAAGCAGAGCTGTGTGCCTTGTACCATCGGCCCCTGTTGGACAGGGCTTTGCAAACCCCGCTGTGATCTGTGGCTGTGCAGAAGAAGAGCAGGAATGGGGGCACGCATGGCACAGGAATAACACCCCCCAAAGTTAACAAGTGTGCCATGGCTGCCCTGGTGACTAGCTAATATTTCACCACCATGTAGCTCGAGTGCATTAATAATCGTGGTAATTATTCATTTTTTTGTGCCCGTAGTGGCTCGTGTGGCTCAGCAGCCTCCTGGACGGGCAGAGTGCTGGTGCAGAACTAAAGCAGAGAGAGTGCAAGGGGACACAAGGGAAAACGTGGGGCTGAGGGAGAAGTGGAGGGGAAGCAGATTTTGGAGGTGTTTTAGGGGCATGGTTAGTGGGCGTGGTGGTGATGGGGTGAGGGTCGGGCTCGATGGTCTTAGAGGTCGTCTCCAACCTTAATAATTCCGTGATTCATTCATTGAGGCTCGAGGGAGAGGTGGAACGGTGACCTCTGCAATGGGATTCCATGTGGGCAGGGGGGGTTTGCGTTTGTGAAGCTCAGAGGAGAGGACGTGGTGGCAATAAGGGATGCAGTGGGGCTTTGTGGGGCCGGTGCCGGCGTTGCAATGCAGTTCTGGTGCCCATGAGGGTGGGGGCACAGCCCCTGAGAGCTGGTTGGGCTCAATGTGATGGTGAGACAGCGCTGGGGGAGGCAAATTCCATCTCCGGAGCAAATCTCTGCTGCAGATCCGTGAATCATCTGCCCCCAGGTACCGAATTTGTGTTTGCTGATAAGATTATCCAGGGATTAATTGCAGAGGGAGAAGAGAAATGTAGATTAGTCATCCCTTGAGAACAGACATAGATCAACAACATTTAGAATTACCTTTGGGTGTTTAACAGCCACGGATCACCAGAGTACCTGAACACCTACCATGTAAAATCAACACTCTCGTTAATTATGAAAAATAATTCATGTCACATCACGCCAAACCCACAGAAATCTCTGCATTCATTGTGGAGGCAGCTGCGTGGCTCCTGTGCTCGCCCCATGGCCAGGCTGGTTGGCTTTTTTCCCATTTTTTTCCCATTCTTTCTCCAAAAAGCACCAGCAGGTCTCAGAGCCAGCAATTTGTTGGGTCTGGAAGAGGCCACTAAGATGCTCAGAGCACCTCTCCTGTGAAGAAAGGCTGAGGGAACTGGGCTTATTTAGCTTGCAGAAGAGAAGGCTTTGGGGAGAACTCATTGCAGCCTTCCAGTGCTTGAGGGGAGCTTACACGTAGAAGGGGGACTGACTTTTTACAGTCTGATGGTGGTAGGGAAGCTGTAGATATTCCATCCCTGGAGGTGCTCAAGGCTATGGATGGGGCCCTGGGCAACTGGATCTGGTGGGGGGCACCCAGCGCATGGCAGGGGGTGGAACCGGATGATCTTCGAAGTCCTTTCCAACCCAATTCTGTGGTTCTATGGTTCTGTCGTCCCAGTTCTTCACCTCTGCGTTTATCTGCACCACCTTCTGTAAAGTGAGGGGTTCGCTTACGCTTTCCACGTCCCAGCCAGGCTAAGAGGAGACAAACAGAGTGGGAAATGCTCATCAGTGCACGCCAAGTGCTTGCTGCTGGGGCCATGTACCGCGGGGCTGGTACCCGCCAGGTGCTCCCGATGCTGTGTGCGGATCCAAAGCGCGCCGCAATCACGGGGAATCAACAGCAGCAATTACTGAATACTTCATGGTGATGGAGTATTGAAAATCAGCGCCGGAGTTGAGCGCTAATAAGTCGCATAACAATCCGTAAGCCCGCAGAATTTTATATAGTAGAATCCAGAGTAAATAAAATTACAATTTAAACAAAGGCAGATAATTTAATTATCTTGTAGGCGCAGTACTAAAATTTGGAGTGATTGGCTAATCAATACGCTATTACAAAATGCAACAATGCAGCACGCCTGCGAGGTTATAGGAAATGGGCTGCTGGGGCTGACAGCGAGCTGCTGGATCGGGCGGCGGTGGCGGACCCTGGGCAGGCTGCCACGGCAGGGCTTCTGCAGGAGCATCGTCAGCATGCAGATGGCATCTGTCATAGCCTCAGAGCCCGCTCTCCATCCCTGATGTCAACTGCCATTTCTCAAGGCCATCTGAACTCGGCTCCGGGCCCTTTTACCTTTTGTACCCAGAGATCTTAACCCCCGAGCTGTGCACACCTCCCTCCTTCGTGGAGGAGTGGGACGGTGTTGTGTCCTCGGAGGGATGCGATCGCATCGCCCCGTTAGCGATGTGCTTTGCTGGTTGGGTCCTCAGCTGGCCCATGGTCGGGTCCCATGCCAAATTTCTCCACCCGAGGATGTGGCCGCTGCACGGAGCTGGCTACAGTGGGAGCCAAGCGCGAGCCTGCTGCATCCCAGCGTGAAATGCCCTCCTTTGGTTCCGCGCCGATGCCAATCTTCTAAGGGAAAGCAGATCTTCTTTCCAGCCCATTGTATTTCGCTAATTTAATTCCATTCCGTATGTCAAATCGCATTATATATTCACACCGATGGAAGGTCTATTTTTTCCTTTATTAATATTAAGACATTTATTTGTCATTTTTTAGCAAAATTGAAAAGGAATCAAAACCTCATTTTCTGGAAAAGCGGCGTTCTCGGCTGCAGCTGTCTCTCTGTGTGCCAGTTCGCATTTTTTTTTTCTGCAGTTTTTTTTCTTTTCTCCTGTTTCCAAAAGCCATGGTATGCACCGAACCCCTCACCCCCAGCAAAGCTCCCTGCGCTATGGGACCGGCGAGGGCTGCACTGAGCTGCTGGGTGCAGGTGTTGCAGAGGTGGAAGGGCATCTGCATCCCACGGCGTGGTGAGGGGCGGTGCTGGGTGGAACTGGCTGTGTCAGCAATGGGTTGGAGCTGCCCCGTGGAAATCAGGTTGTTCCATGAAAACCGGGGTTGTCCATGGGATGGAATCAATGAGAGCAGTAGAGTGGAGAGGGCTGTGATTTAAGCTACAGAACAGCTAAGAAGCTCTCTTGTTTTATGGGAAATTCAGATTGTCAGCTCAGTAGTGGGAGTGAAACCAGAGGTGGCTGCAGATATCTGGGAGCTGGGAGTTCGCCGGTGTCACCCCTCCGGGTCCTTACCCAGGGCTCTGTCCCCTTGACCCTGCGTCGCTGTCCCCAGCTCCTCACCCCTTTACTGCTGAGTAATAACTGGGTTCTTCCGCCTGATCATTCCATGCCATGGCCAGAGGGAGCTCGTGGTGTTCTACAAGGTGCTGAGCTCCTCTTCCTACTCTGGCGTCAGAGAGCCGTTCTTTCTTTCTTCCTTTCTTTCTGGTTTTGAAGCTCTTTGAGGGCAGGTTCTTCGGAGAATCAAACTGCTTGAAAAAAACGTTTTTCAGCTCAAGCTGCCATGAAGCCAAGCCATGGATTTGTCACTTTTCCTCCCAGGCAGCGCTGATGGAGCAAAGAACATAACTGGAAATACAGCAGGTGTGGAAGGCACACGCCTGTCCTGTCCATGCGGCGTTCGTGCCATGCCAGCCATAGCGAGGCTGGGTGAGCTGGTGGTGCCTCTGGCAAACAAAGCCTGTGTCTGCATTGCAGTGATGGCAGCAAAGGGCTGATGCATCAGAGGTGGCTTTGCAGGGAGCGGCAGCGTTGCTGAAGCAGAAAAGCATCACAGAGACCTTTGCTCTGCTGCAAAGGCTGAGTTTGCTGGACTCGAGCTGGTTGGACTCGGGTTGTCTTGGCTGCCAAAGCTTTGGGATCGCCAAGGCACGCTCTGCTCTCGCGAGGCTGATGGCACCGGGGGGTGCAGCCGGTCCCTGCGTCATCCCCTCCCCACCACTTCTCCTCCTGCAAAAAGAAATGCTTGGTGGAAGAAAGAAAGAAAAGCCACAGTTATTTTCGTGCTGTACCGATAGTGCTGTATCAACGCAACCCGCTGCTTTGATAAGGTCTGCGTGTCTCCTTCCTGCTTGATGGTGTCCTATGTTTATTAAGATAATGAAGGCAAACCAAAGTCCTTTGATGTAATGAAAAAGAAACATTTGGGGTTTGGCTGAAAGGAAACACGGCTGAACCTCAAGTGAGCGCTGGGAAGTTAAGGATTGCCTTGAGGTGCTTGCCAAAAAAGCTTTACATTAAGTTTAGGTAAATTCTAAAACATCATCCCAATGTTTTGCTATGAGAAAGCAGAGACAAAACCTTCCAGATTTCCCCAGTTTCCCATGGAAAAGGATGAGTGGTTCCTGTCAGAGGTGTTGGGTCAGCAATCCGGGGGCAGTGTCTGAGTCTTCAGCAAATGAGGGTTCTGACTGGAAGGAACCTGCCCATCTGTAAGAGAATGTCCTATATACGGGACTAATATTGGTATGAATAATTCATTCATCTTTATTACACAGCAAGGTATGTGAGGACTGTGAGGCACACGCAGTTTCACCAAAGGAAAGCATATTCTGTGAAACAGTGACCCGTTTTACTGTGGATGTTGGACCCTCTCTGCAGATAGCTCACGTCCAGCGAATCAGCCTGCAAACTGCTGTTGTTTGTCTCTACCCAATCTGTAGGGAGATTATTAATATCGTGTAGCATTCAGTTAATAGGTCAGATGTGCGACCTTATTACAGATCTAGGATAAATTGCCTCTCCAGGAGCATATAGCGTGACCTTCACGGACTTCAGAGTTCAATATTCAACCTTCATACGTTCAGCCTTAATTACTGTGTGCTCGGGCATTAGCGCTGCCATGAAAGGTCTGGGTGCAGCTGGCTGGGACCTCGCTTTGCGTTGTCATTTCCCATGCTGGGGGGGGATGCACTGAGCTCTTTTCCAGGGTAGATTTAGACCCGAGCTCTTGTTTTGCTCTCATTGCTGCTCTCTGTTGCAGCTGGTTCTCCCCCAGGAGGCGACTGCCCCAGGAACCTGGTGTTCTGGATTTTGGGGATGCATCAGAAGGGGTTTGCGGAGCATTCCCCGTGTTCAGTGACGCGTCCCTCCCTGTCCCAGCGATGGGAGCACGGCGTTGGTGGCAGCGTCCCAGGGGCCCTTCTCCAGAATGCACCTTTTTGTCCTAAATTCTGCTTGTTTCGCCGGGGGAAAGTCGATGGCCTTCATTATGAGTCAGAGCAGGTGACATAATTCTCCCTCAGTGCTTTCAAATCTATGAACACACGAACTTAATATTAGCAACACAGATACAAATAGCATTTTAACGCAGTATTTATCACAGCGCTTTCTCGGGAGAAAATCTATCAAAGCTTTAAATCTAAAACTCTCCCATTCTTCTTGAGCAACAAGATCAATTCATTAATATTTGGAAAGCTCGCGGCGTTATTAATCATCGCTTATTATTTCATTTATGTACCTCTTAGTGAGGAAAAGGCGGACGAACCAAGGCCAGTCTCGCTAATGGCGTTTTTTGGCTTGGGGGGGTGCAGGGAAGAAGGATGGGAACGTTTGCGTGGGGTGAGAACCCATCCTTTGCGCTCACATTTTTGTGGCGGAGGTAATAGAGGATGCTGCGAGTCATCTGCAGCGGTAGAAGGTTAATTGTCTTAGCATTACGAATTCACTTCATATTCGCGGCCACGGCGCGGCTCCTAATGAATTGATTTGGTATTCACGCGGACGTCGCGGCCCCCTCCTTGCGTCGGATCCGGGTTGCAGCTCTGCAGACACCTGCAGCGCGGGGCCGTGCGGTGGGAGCTGGTCTCCGCCTGACGTCGGGCGCACGGAGCAGAGAAGTCATTAAACCCCGCTGCCAACCGCTCCCCGGCGAGGTCAGCCCCTAAATGAGTTTAGCTCCTTCCCCGAGTCTATCTCAGAAGAGTACCCACGGCTCGAAAATAAGTTTGTAATTGACTGATCCAGACAGATGAGTTGGGGAAGAGGTGATTGATGTCAGCAATATATTTGAACGCATTCGGCCTGCCCGGGAATACTAATTTTACAGGCTGGTTGAGTGCACAGGGCTGCTCACACACACGTTGGTGACTGGGTTGGGTTGCTGGTGGCCGTGCCCCAGCCGGGCTCAGGTGTCACCCTGGGCTTTTGCTTTTCCATGCCTTGGGCAGTGGTGTGGGCTCAGGAGCTGTGCATTACACTGGTTGGTCGGCACGGAGCTGCCGCTGGCTGCCGGGGTCTGGATGCTCTGAGCTCTCCTGCATGCTTACCTTGGAGCTCAGGAGTAGTTCTGCTGATACCAAGAGGCATAATCCACCCCAAAATGTCAGTGTGCCAGTACTGCGCTGAATCAGGCCAGGTGCAGACCCAGCAAGTTACGTGCACGCTGGAAAGCGGGAGGCAGCGGGGCCAGCGAGCTTAAGGGATTTAGATAGAATTGTGGAAAGTAACAGGGAGAGCTTTCTGCTAAGCTTCAAGGGCACAGAGACAGAGTCGGGGGTTATCACCGAGCGGGTTATCAGTACAGAACATGGACCGAGCGTGTTTGCTGCGGGATGTGAGTGGTGACAGCAGCCCCAGGATGGGGCTGTGCCTCGTGGGTGCCCATGGCTGCACCAGGCGTGGGGCACAGCATGGAAATAGGGGGGTGACTGCAGCAGAGCCCCCCGGGGCCTGGAGAGGGGGAATGGCAATCACAGGATGGGGAAATGGGAAAATCCACGCGTTCACCGCTCCCACACTTTCCATAACCGTGGCAATAACTCAGACAAATCGCGGTTTAGTTGCTTTACTGCAGGACCAGCATTAAGTGCCGGCGATTCTTCACCTTGAGGAGCAATGTAAAGGAGCTTTTTCCCTTTATATTTTCTGGATAATTAGATTAATGTTGCACTCTGGGTGAGTTTTAATGTAGGAAGGCTATGTTAGATCACTGTAATTTGTTCCTTTGCCAGCTAAAGTGCTCCGAGGCCGGGATGTGTGCGGGTGAGTTCAGGGCTACAGCCCGTCTCCCTTGGATGAAGTGACAAAGGTCTCTGCAGCTCTCACTGGAAGAGGAGGAGCTGCCGAGAGCAAGAGCTCAGCTCCCTCAGGAAGACAAAGGGAAAACTTGGCGAGTTAGGGCCCGTGGTGCAGCGCAGCAGCATCACTGAAGCATTAATGCTTTGCTTTTAAGAAAAGAAGCCGGACGTGATCGTGGAGTCCCCCATCCTCCTGCTGCTTGGAAACCCCTTGTTTCTCTGCGTCACCGTGACCTGCAGGCACAGCTCAGAGCAGGAGGTGGGCGCGGGGCTGCGGCTCCCACCCCTTCCCCATCTGATGCAGAGCACTTTGCCACGTCCGAGCCTGTCCCCGCCGAGCCACGTCTTCATCTCCCACCTCCTCCGCTCCCTTTCACTCTCCCCTCTTTGCCCCGTGTCTTCCTCACCAGATGTGAGAAAGCAGCAGAAATCCCATTTCAAGGGAGCCACCAAGAGGGAATTTTTTTTTTTTTTATCGCCCCTCTCCTTCCCTCCTCCTTGAAATGAAGTTTCTTGCACTGCTCATTAGATGATAAGTGAATATCGAAAACCTTTGAGCGAAGGTAATTCCTGGCGTGCAGAAGAGGGCCGTGGTGCTGGCTGCACATTTATGAATGCAAACGAGTCCGGGCGTCCTGTGGGGATGCTTTGTCAGTCCTTTCATCTCCAAAACCAAAGTTCAAACCGACTTCCTGAGTCAAGAACCATAAAATTATTCCACTGAAAGAATTCTCAAATGCCGTCTGTGGAGGGGGAGACCTTCATTTATCAGCCTCTGAACTGGTCCGTGCATGCGCGAGGGAAATGAAAGAGCCCCTCATTATCAGGGTCCTATTCAGCTTCATGCTGCTCTCCTATAATTGATGGAATACATTATGCTCCAGCAGGGAAAGTCCTGGTGACTCAAATGGAAATCCGTAATAATAATAACCCGGTGTACCTCTGTAGCCCATTTCATCTCCGGATCTCAAAGCACTTTTGAGACAATTAAGCAAGACCCACAGAAATCCCTGTGAGATCAGGAAGTCTTTAGCACAGAATTTGCCTTTATTGCAACCTGAACATGAGTTGTGTATCGAGAGCTGTCCCCTCCTCTGAGCACTGCACCCCAAGTGCCCGTGACGTGGGAATGTAAGCGCCATCGACTGGGATGTTTGTGTGCATAGGCTGTAAGTGGAGAGAGCATTGCTTGGTAGGTGCCAGCACAACCATGGATTGGAGCTAAGGATGCTCAGGTTCTGGGCACGCTTGTCCTTTGTGGAGCATTAACAGGATCTGCTATTAAAAAGCTACAGACGTGCGGATTGGGGCACTTGTGTGTGATCCTGGAGGGGCTCAGCCCAGTGCGTGGGGCAGTTTCCTTCGGGGTATGGGTGACCCCAAAGGCAGGATCGGTTGAGCATCCCATGCACGAGATAGTGCCATGTCCAGGGTGCATGTTTCGTGCGTGCAGAGGAATGTCAAAGCACGGGTGTGTAAAGCAGAGGGATGACACTGGAGAAGGAGAAGTGCAGCTGCTGTCATTGCCAACGCATCTGTCCTGGTTTCTTCCCACCAAGGAGAAGCAGCAGCACCACATTGCCGATGCCGTCCTCATTATGAGTCGCTTCTGCCAAATGCTGGGAACGTTCTGGAGATTAATTGCAGCTGTAATTAACAGGCTGGTTTGCAGGCCGTTTGCCGGATCTTTTGTTTATTTCCAAGGTATTTTAAATTCATCACTTTTTCAGCCGCTCTTCGCACAGCTTCACGTCACTGCTGTCCCTGTAGGGTTCAGCTGGGGTCTGCGTCCCACCGGTGCCATTGCACTGATCCAAGCCAGCTCCTGGAAACGCACCTGGAGCAGGTGGAAACCTGGGGCTGAATGGAGAGCTCAGGCTCCGGCCCCTCTAATCAGGAAGAGCTGGAGGATGCTCCCCTCCCGTCCAGCCGGTCACCTGCACCATCTCCCAGCACCGCCTGAAGGTGGAGGACCCTATTTAATTAAGTAATGAGAATCGAATATGATTGCTACAAGCAGCAGCTAATTAAAAGGAGGGAAACTGCAAATGAGAAGTGCCATGAATTCAGTAAAAAATCAATCAAATTAGAGCGTCTCATCATCCCTTCAAATGGGCCTGATCTGCTCTCTCATTAACCCCTTGAACAAGACGATTGTGCTCGGTGTTAGGGGAGGGTGCTGCAGAGGCAGACGTCGGTGATGCTGTCACCCAGCAGCGATGCTTGGCACCGGGAGCTGTGTGGTCAGCCCCATGCTTTGGTTCCCACGGCCAACCCCGTGCTTCCCATTCCTCTTCCTTTGAAACCCAACCAAAGAGGTGGGCAGCGGCGCTCAGCAGAAGAGGAGGCAGAAAAATCCCACTTAATCAAAGAGAATATTAAAGCTGAGCTTTTTGTACAGCACGGGCCTCAGATTGAGAAATCCCCTCCATCGGCGGGGGGGAAGAGGGAAGGAGATAAAAAGGCATCAGAGTTTTAATTAGAGAACTGCATCCCGTCTTCGTTTGCGGCTGCTTTCCGGATGCCTTCATTAGGCTTCACCCTTTAAACGCTCGTTATCAAAGATTTACAAAACCCACCAATTTGGCGCCTGCGTTCGCTCGAAGAGTTTGGATTCCAGCGCATTGGTTGCGTGGGGGTTGCAGTTCCCATCCCGTAGCAATGAGAGCTCCCAGCAGAGGAGCTGAGGATCGCTGAGTTCTGGCCGGGCTCCTGGGCACCTTGCAGGGAATGCCATGCTCCGTGCTGCTGGGAATGCCAGGAGCTCAGTGCCTGCTCCCTGCACGCTGCTGCAAGGAGGGCCGGGCCAGTGCCAAGGTGCCCAGCCCCGCTTTGGAGCAGCACCGCGGGGCTTTCACAGCCACCGATCCGTGCCTTCGTTTCAATTAAAACGCAAACGATCCCTTCCAAATTGGGTTGCGCAGAAACGTGCTGTTTTCACCCCCAGGAAACCAGATGTATTGTAGGATCCGGAATAAAAAGACAGCCTATAAAGCGGGCAAAAATGCCTCATTTCCCACATTTCTCCCCATTCTGGCTGTGTTCCGCAGGGTTTTGTGCCGGGGCCGGCAGTTGCGCAGCCTCCAGCAGCGATAAATGTTTAATCCCGAGAAGAGCCGAGGGGCCGGGGCACCTGGGCTGCGTGCTCGCTCCTGCCAAGCTGTCGTGCCTAATAATTAGCAGAGCGGCAGGAGTCGGGGCCACAAGTTCAGATCCTGAATATGTCAAGTCCAATGCTGAGGACAGCAAGCTCCAATGGGATGCGTGACCTTGGGCCACGCTGCCGCTTCCGTCCCGAGAAGCTTTCTCCATCCGTCGTGCATCGCTGCTGTGGGATGAGGGTGGGATGGCAAAGCTTGCTTTCCTCTTTCTGCCCAGCCCCGAAGCTGGGAGCCCTCGCCACGTCTCCATCCTGCAGGGAGGACCGCTCCCTGCCCTTTTCCCCTTCCATAAAATCCTCGCCGCGGCCCCGGTCGGTGCGTGGGATCCCAGTGACAGCTGCTGGCAGTGTGACACCGCAGCCAGCGGCCGGACCTGACGAGATGTGTTAATTAGGATGCGATGTACCGCGGGGTGACACGGCTCAGCGCAGCCAAATTGGCAGCGTCAGTCACTGCGGGGAGAGGAGGGCACTCACTCACGCGGCGTTTAATTACGGCAGCGCGCGCTGGCGGGGCTGTGCCGCCTGTCCCCAGGACGGTGCAGGGGACGTCCCCTGCCCGTGGGCTGAGCCAGGCACCAGCTCTGGATGTTTGCCTTCCAACAGAAGGGCGAAGCCAGGACATCGGCCTGTGGGGTGACCACGCTGTCACCTGCGTTCGGCGTCTCCTTTAGGCCAAGCATCCCTGGGGCAGGAGGTTTGGCTCGCAGCAGAGCCACTGAGCGCTTTGGCTGCGCTGGAGTCGGCTGCCTTGGGGTGAGTTGTGGGTTTGGCTGAGCTGGGTGTGCCCACGTCCCCGTTCATCGCAGGGGAGTCGGGCTGGGTGACCTCTAAGGGTCCCTTCCAACTTGGTGCTGTCGTGCGAGGACAGCTCGCTGCTCCACGCGACGTGGATTGGGGCAGGGTGCATCGTTTCTTCTCTGAAGTGCAGTGCTGCACTGCACAGCTGCCCAGGGGGTGGGGGTCCCTGTCCCTAGGGGTGTCCCAGAGCTGTGGGGATGTGGCACTGAGGGATGTGGGCAGCAGGCACAGTGGGGTGGGGTTGGGGATCTGAGAGGTCTTCTCCAATCTGAATGATTCTGTGGTTCTGTGATTTCTCATAATTCTTCAGGATTAATGGGGCCAGCACAGCTTTTAGGGTGACTTAAGCAATATCTTCACTACTTGATCTCTGCATACAGATCCTGCCTCTTTGTATTAAAACCAAAAGCACCTTCACATTCAGTGTAACTGCCATGAAGTAAAGCAGGGAGGAACGTGGCTCTCCTTTGGCGCAGATAAAAACCCCAGGGGCTGCTCCTGACACAGAATTGGTCTCCACAGCAATAAGAGTCGATGGAAGTGATTTCCCAGTTCTCCCCAGACTGCGCACTCGGGCCCCGTTAGGCCGGTGGATGGTGAGGCTGGTGCACTGATGTTGTACAGTAATAGTCATTGTTCTGGCTGTATCTCAAGTGGAAATGAACATCCCCACTTTTACAGGAACACAGAAATGTGTACCCGAGCCTGCTTCCATCCGAGGGTACAGCCGCCTGCCCCAGCTCCGTGTATATGTTGCTTTTTCCTGCTCCAAGGGAGCTTCTCCTGAGCAAATGATGCACGTTCCCATTTCTGCACGACATGCATGGGCTTCAAGAAAAGCAGAAGAAAGGCCCATAGTGGTGTGGGCAATGAGTGAGGCTTCTCCGGGAGAAATTCTCTCCAAAGTGCGGCGCTTGGCCTGCCTTCACGTGTCACATGCTGGCTCTGCAGAGCCACAGGTCACCCCTGGAAAGCACCCTGGAGATCATCCACTGGTCTCATCCATTCTGTAGGGTCAGAAGCTGTGTGCATGCACGTGCAGGCAGGCTCAGCCTTGCAGAGCTGAGGGCCCGCTGGGAAGGGGCTGCCTGCAGCACGTGGGGATGCGTGATCCTTCTGGACCCCCCTGCTCACAGCTCCTGCTGCTGGCCTCCAGCATCTGCCCTGGCGTGAGCTTGGTCAGGGAATCCCTCTCTCCTCCCTCCCCTCTCTCTGCTGCCCGGCCGTGGTCTCCTCCTCGTTCCATGGCTGTCCCTGTTCCCCCAGCGCTCGCCGTCCATCCTCCATGGGTAGAGCTGGGGCTGGGCTGGGCTTCCTTCCTTCCTCGCAGAAGGGTTGGGAAATAAAAACTAAAAGACGCCTGTGATTTGGGCAAGGGAATAAAATGTGGCAGGGGGGAGAGGAAAAGTATTTCTCAGTGTAATGAAAACACAAATGGACAAGATAATTATCTTCATAAGGGCTTGGATCCATGACAATACATCTCATTTTATAAAGCCCATTAGAGTTGGAATTTTATGCAAAACGCTAAAAGAAATCTAAAAATATAAGGCAATAGAGTCAAAGCAATGGGGTTTATTAAGGGGGGGGGTTGTTATATTGGAGGCAATAAACCCTGTAAGAACCGGGAAAACAATGTTCTAGTAGCACCATCGTAAATTACCGTGGTTTAATCACTTGGTAAATAACTAAGATATTTCTGCAGGTTTTATCTTGTTGCTAAAAAGAAAAATCCCAGACCCCCGTGCATTAGGGATTCAGCTGGGATCATTTCTGTGGAGACAGAATCGCAGGAGAGTGTCATTTTAGCAATTTACTTTTTTAAATAATGGTATATTATTTTCTGCATGAATCCACTTTTTCAACCTCTCCCGTGCTTTTAAGATATCATTTACCATTAGTTGTCTTTTTTCCCTTTCCCCACTCAGCGTACTCCTGAGTCTTTGAACACACAGAGTTATATTATTCCGAGCAATCTTCCCCACCACAGCAAAAAGCAAACACTTACGGAATCTCCTGGAGGGTCTCGGTTCTAATAATGATCTTCCGTGTGCTTGGACCCTAATTGCAAGATATTACATGGGTGGATGAGAAAATATAAGCCTATTTTGCATGACTTTCTCTTTACCTATTAAGTAGCTGGCATCAAAGGGATGGCTGCTCCCCCCACGTTGCGGTGCGTTACATTAAAACCAAGTGCCTTCATTTAGATGCTTGCCTTTCTTCTGAATTGCTCCAGTGCAGCTGAATGAAGCGCAGCGCTGGGCTTAATTCCTGAATTCAGTGCGAGAGCTGAGGTTAAGTGCGGGGGGGGGGTGCCCGTGTCAGGTGTGTGTCCCATCATCCACAGGGGACAGCCCCCCCCGGGTGTGTGCTGCAGCACGGGGCGATGCTTTGGGGCATCTCATTCCCTGCTCCTCAGCGCTGACCCCTCATGGAGCTGCCCCTCGTGCTCCAGTCCCCTCAGTTCCCTGCTCTGTTTCCTCGGCCCGCGGTGCTCCGTCCTTTGCAAGCAGAGCTGTGATCAAAGTCCCCCTCCGCGTTCTCTGAACAACTCGGTGATGCAGTCATAGTGCTGGGGCATCGCTGCAAGGACCTGAAAGCTGCGTGCATCCAAAGAACCCGCCTCGCCTTTTCCTCCCTCTTTCCCATGGAGCATCGTGCACCCCTGCCCCGTGTGTGGCTGGGACCCCAGTGTGCTGGGAATGCACAGCAGCTGCAGCGCAAAGGATGGGAGCGAGCAGGGTGCTTGCTGGGTGTAAACCAGGCGGCTCTTTGCTGCAGGGATCTCTTCCCATGCTCCATTAGGCACGGAGCTGGACGCACCCCTCGTGGGGTTGGGGGCACCCGGGTCTGGTGGCTTTGGGGGATCAGTTCCTCAGTGCTGGCGCTGCGGGTGGGAGCAGGCACAGCTGCAGGGATGCTCTGTGCTCTCCATCCCCTCCGTGTCTCTGCTTCTCCCTCCCCAAAACAAGGCTCAGAGGCCTCCCAGGAGCTCAGGTGGATCCGAGCTTCTCCTGCAGTCGCTACAAAGCAGGGCCCCGTAAAGCTCTCAAAGCTCGGGAGGGAAATAAACAGCAAGCCCTAAACTTTACTATATATTTTTTAAGCGCCCGTGATTTTTTATTTATTTGTTCTAGCCCAGCCCCGTGAGGTGGGGCCATAAATCCCGTTTGATGGAAGCGTTTGGGCTGGCAAATCCATCTCTCCCTTTTCTGCTTGGAGCCATAGAGAGCAGTGGGCGCGTGGGGTTCCCGTGTCCCCCCGCCCCGCTCCGTGCTGCTCAGCGCCTGGTGCCAGCAGCCCCCGCTCCTTTCCTTGCACGCTGTGCTCCCGGGGCCCCGTCTGCAGCAGGACACGCTCTGATTCCCACATGCATCTGATTCTGCAATGAGAAAGGGCTCCGGGCCGTAAATCTAGAGCCGGGAGCAATCCTTAAAAGTGAAGTGAGAGTCCCGAGCGCGGGGCTGGAAGAAGGGAAAAAGCAAACCCACTTGGCTGGGTCCCTGGCTGGCAGGGGAAGGAAATAAATAAATAAAGGCTGGAATTGAAATTCCGGGGAAGTCATCCAAAATAAATACGCCGTATTTCCCCGCAAAGGGCCATCGTATTATTTTTATTTTTCCATTTGCTGCTTTCCATTTTAAAAAATGCGTTGTTTTGAAAGGGAAAACAGTATTGCTTTGATACGGCGAAGATTATTTGATCGAATAACGTATTAGAACTTTTGAGGGCTGCGTTCTGGAGGGAGAATGTTTGTTTCTGTGCAGTGTTCGTCTATCTAATAGGCAATGATTGCAAACAAATAATTATATGCTGGAACAAATGGGGAAAAATTAAGGTTATCTGGCACGGAACAGCAGAAAGAAATGCAAGCTAACAATAAGGGAGTAATGTATAGCTGAGCGCTGCGGAGATAATTGCCTATCAATTGGCTGATGGCGGGTTGGAGCCTGGAGGCGGCTGATTGCACAGCACGGGGCTCTCCACCCTCCGAAATCAGCACGGAGGGGCCCGATGGCAGCGGTGGCATCGCGGGGCAGCGCTGTGCCCAACCTGCCACCCTCTGCTCCGGGCGATGCGGAGCTGGGAGCTGACCCGCTCCGAGTGCAGCTCTGCCTTCATCCTCCGCCTGCCCCTGAGCTCCCGCTGCAGCTCAGCTCCCATCTGTGTCTGTCTGCGCCTCTTTGCCGCGCTCTGCCTGATGCCTTCCTCTCGCTCGGAAGATGCTGTACCTTAATGTTATCACTGTAATTCTTCTTGCCGCCGCTTCGGATCTTGCGAGGAATGTAATTGCTAAAGCAGATTTCGAGTGACGCCGCGAGAACCGAGCAAGCTGCAGGGGACTTCCAGCTGTTGCTTTGCTCTGTGGTTTCGGTTTCCCTTCGGTGCTCGTCTCCAAAGGACCTGGTGCTGCGAGGGCAGACTCCACCTCCCACCCCACCTTCCCGAATTCACTATTAACGCCGTTGTTCTGACACTGCTCTGGTGCCTGGCAGTCCCAATCAGGGGCTGTGGTCCCGTGGCTGTTTCCCTCTCCATTGGTTGCAGGCCCCGTGTTCCAGCTTGTTCTGCTCCCACGTTTTCTCTCTTGCTTCAGTTCCCAGGCAGAGCATTTTCCTCCGCTCCTTCCCCAGAGGACCACAGAATGAGGTTCCCGTGCAGATAATAATGTGCCCTGAGATGTTTATTCCACTCCATCGCGATGGAGTTAATAGTCTCCGTGGGTTTAATACCTGCCTGAAATTAATCTTCATTTTGTGCCAGGCTGAGGAAACAAGGGAAGCGGCCCCGCTCCCACCCCCGGCTGGTTCCTGTGGGTTCGGGGTTAATGGGACGTGAGCGAGCAGCACACCTGGTGCGGGGCTGTGTGCGATGCAGCAGCAGCGGCTTCACCACTGCCCACCACTTCTCATTGCCCTTAATGAGAGGAGCCGGCTGTTGTCACGAAGAGGGGGGGACGTTATCAAGGCCAGCTCAGTGTCTCCTGGGGATGGTGCGTGCCGGTGCAGCGTGTCCTCCACCTTGGCTGGGACACCCCAGATTCATCCAGCAGCCCCTGGCTCCGTTGTGCCTCCACTGTGGTCGCCTCAGCTGTCCCCATTTGGGCAGGGCTCCTCTCTTTCTCTCTGATGCAGTCCCAAGGACAAGGGGCTCTCGCTGCATCCTGGCAGAACTCGGAGGTGCAGCTCTGCAGAAGCCAGCAGTCAGCAGCGGTCCCCGCTCCGGCATCGTGCCACCACCCGGGACTCCCACGTCGCTGTTGTCACTACATTTTTTGCTATATTCACTATGTTTTAGCCATATTCACTATATTTTAACAACAGCCCTGGCAGCCCACTCTAAGTAATGATAAGTCAGGAGTGCAAATATAATAGTTTATGGCTTAATAGTAACAATTAGACGGGGATGCTTGTGTATTTGGGCACAAATCTTCCTGCCGCCTCTCCCAGGAGGGTCAGCACAGATGCCCTCCTGCTGCATCCCCACCCCACCCCGCTGCTCTGGCCCCAGAGAAGCCCCAGGAATGCTCGTGGGGTGCCCAGGGCAGCACAGGTGGCTCTGGCCAGGCACACCTGGCTGCAGGGCGGTGCAGCTCCACACACAGGGCTGCCAAGAGCTTGGCAGGCGGAGGCGAGTGGCAGCAGATGCGGGCTGTCAGACGGAGCAGATGCCTCATTAGCCACAGCACCGTGCTGCAGCAGCCTTGCTCCTGCCCAGCTGTGCCGAGGGGCGGCCGGCAGCAGCCTGCCTGGGAGAAATGAAGTTGTTCTTTGCTTCTCCCCTTCGCTTTCCCCTCCTTTCCCTGTGCTGTGTAACAGCTTGCTGTGTTCTTCCTCCTCATCCTCATCACATCGCCATTGCAACCATCCTGGCTTAGCCCCTGGGCATTGCTGCATGGAGAAAAGGACCGGGAGCCAAAAAGAGATTGATTCCCCATTGCAACCATCCCCATTTTGCCAGGAGCATCTCTCTGGGGATGGGGAGAAAAGGATCTGGAGCCAAAGAGCAATCAGTTCCTGCCAACACCCAACAGCGGCACCCCCCAGCTTTTTGGGGTGGCAAGGGGTTGGCACTGAGCGTGTCATCTCCAACCTTATTTGGCTGGACACTGGAGTGAGGGCCATCACTCAACAGCTTAAAGTGTACTGCAGACAGTTCAGTTAGCAGTGAGTGGTGTCAGTAGAGCGGCTCGGCTCACGCAGTGCTCCTGAGCCAGGAAAACCACGCTGCAAGAAGAGGAGGGAGAAGGGGAGAGGAAAACATCACCTGGAGCATCCCTCTCCCAGAGGAGGTGGGCTGAGGGACGCAGGGTTTCCCGTTGCCATCTGCACCCCCAGCTAATTCCTCTGAGAAGATCTAATGAGGTCATTAATGGAAGAGAGCCACGTGGAGGGGCAGAACTGCACAGAGCTGAGGGTCCAGATGAGCTGGGAAAGCGTGACTTGGTGCAGGACGTTGGCTGTCTCCCATACCAAGGCAGAGTGTGCTGAGGCCAGCTACGTTCTGTGGTCCCATGCAGCTCTCCATGCCTCGTCGACCTCGTACCGCCTGCCTCTTCTATAGCCCCATTCCCTTATCAAACCACTGGTGAGACACAAAGTCCCCCTATCCCTTCTCCACCCTGTGCCTCCATCATCCTTCCATCATCTCCACAAGCTTTGCTGCTGATCCCCTCAGCGCACTTCTCCTATTTCTGTGTTTCCTGGGGTTGCTGGTGTTGGACAAAAAGACATCATCATCCCGGATTTGCCTTGTGTGAGCTATCGCAGGATTAGTGAACTGGAAATCCCTCAGAGTTTTGTCTCTGAAGCCAGTCCCTTGGGAGCACTGCTGTAGTAAGTGATTTTTCTGTTCTAGCCCAAGGAGTTGGATCCGCATCCAGTAGCCAAATTGAATTCATTCGGGCAAGGTTAAGAGCCATCTGATACAGTTTTAGATTAGGTGAAGGCAGCCATATATATTTCATATTCTGCACTAACTGCTGCACAGTGAGTAGGGATAGGCTGGCACAGCGCTTATTGACTGCTCCCCCGTGATCCCGCGCTTACAAATGGATGTTACTCAATGAGGGAATGGATCCTAAATCACTCCCTGTTGAAAGGCAGCGGAAATAAGACAGAGCAACGGGTGCAGGAGTTGGCTGGGCTCCAAATGAAGGGCTGGGGTGGCTGTGAGGGCAGTTCTAGGGTCTGGTGGGGGTCGAACTGCTTGAGACCCTATGGGAAAGCATGGCTGCGCAGAGAAGTTGTGGATGCCTCATTTCTGGAGGTGGTCAAGGCCGTGCTGGATGGGGCCTGATCTAGTGGCTGATACAGCAGTTAGCAAGCCTGCCCATAGGGCAACACAAGACCTTCTGTGATTCGATGATAGGATTGCATGGAGTCACCAGCGTGGTACCCAGTGGTGCTGCTCTGTTACTGCTCTAATATGGGGATGGTTGGGATCCTTCCGCACCGCACCTGCCTTCAGGCTTGCAGAGAGCCAAGGCAATGTAGGTTTGTGCATGCAAATGTTGGGAAGGCTGATTTGTGTCAGCAGAGAGCACCGACACGGGTTTGAATAGGAGAACAAATGGGTTTCTCTGTTTTCTTAAGGTGAGCCCATCCATAATCCCAGCGATATGCAGTCACCATCTGCTCCCTGCTGGAAAGAGCTCCAGAGCTGAATCCCATGGGGCTGGAGCCCTTCTTCTGTGCACTTGGCCCAGTGCAGGAAAAAGGGAAGAGACACAGCCCTGTAAATCTGACTGGGGCAGAGAGCTGCTGCGGTGGGAGCCCCACACGAGGGCATGGGGCTGGGCATCTCAGCGGGCACTTCTAGCCATGGAAAAATGGGAGAAATCTCACAATCTCTTCCCGTGGACGCAGGAGAGTGTATTTACGACAGTGCCTTGTGCATAGGCTTTAGCACAAGCCAAGCTGAGCCTGCCTGATGAAAAAGGGCTTTGAAAAAGAATAAAAGAAAGAATAAAAAGAGGAATAAAGTTTTATTTAGGATAACAAAAAACTCCCCTTTGAAGGATCCTGAGAAAAAAACGACACTCAGGGCACGTAACACTCTGTACTTATTCACAAATCTTGCCTGTACTCAGAAGCATCGGTCCCTGATGTTTATGGCCCTTCTGGGGCCCCAGCTCCTGGGGCCATGACCTGGAGCAGGGAGCTTGGTGTTCTCTGCTCTTCTCTGTTGGGCCTCGGTGGGGAAAATTTGGAAAACATAACCTTTGCGTTCAGCAGAGCCAGGGAGCGAATGGAAAGGACACGCGAGCAGTTTGCTATTTATTTCTATTTCTAAAGAATCTCGTAGTTGCTTTTTTTTAAAAATGCACCTGAGCCTCTCTCTTTTTTGTTTTTTTTTTTTTGGAGCTGCAGTGTGTAAATAATGACCGGATTCGGGCCTTTTGTGCATCCCCTGAGATGCACCCGGTAGGAAAGGAGCCAGGGAAGGGAAATGGGCTGAGCCATCAGGGGAGGATGAGGAGGTGAGCGCGGAGCGAGGGGTGGGTGCGAAGTGAGGGTGCTTGAACCCAACCATCGCTTCGCACGGAAAGAGCTCTTCAGTGCCGGCGGTGACGTTGGAGTGCTGCTGGGTTCGTGACAGCAGCCGCAGCACCGGGGATGCTCCCACTCCACAGCTGCAGGCTGCTCCCCTGTGGAAATTCAGCAGCCCTTCGTCAGGGCAGCGCAGCCTTCCTCCTCCTCCTCCTCCTCCTCCATCTTCATCACTCAGATGCCACTGGGCGATTTGTTTTGGTTTTCCATCACCTCCAGGCTCTGCTGGACCCCCCCTTCCCCGTGCTGATTTCATGTCGCTTCCATCCAGGAGCCCTCACATCTCATTTTCTTGGCTGAAAACCCACTCCCACTTTTCCCATCTATTTACCCTTGTGTTGAGATGGCACTGGGACTGGTAGGGAAAAGAGAGTGAATGGAGGAAGGGAGAATCACAGAATCATAGAATCGTTAAGGTTGGAAGAGACCACTAAGATCGAGTCCAACCATCAACACACTGAGTGGTGAATGGAGAATGAATGGAGAGGAGGCATTCTCCCCGCTCAGAATCCCTAACAAATTCCTTTGTCATTGCTTGGTTTGTTGTTGTTTTTTTTTCGGTAAAACAGTTCAAAACTACAATTTCTTATTAGAGTTACAGACGAGTGCAATCCAGGTAGAAACGTTTTCACTTGAGGGATTTTCCAGCCTGAAAAGAGAGAGGAGGAAGGGGGAAGGAAGCTCAGCACCCAGTGGGCCGGGCACCCCGCACCGCTCCCGCTCGGTTGTTGCTCGGAGAAGAGCAGCCACTGTGAGCAGTTATGACAAATGCCGTTGTATGTTTGATGGAAATCTTCTCGTTAGTGCTGAGATAGGATGATGTGGTGCAGGATGGGGGGGAGGGGGAGCTGCGTTTTCATCTCTTCTGAAAGCAGTGGCACCCGTTAGGATTTACAGAGGTGTGGTTTTTGAGGACGCGTTGGGCACAGCCGTGGGTCGTTAGCTGAGGAGCGCTGATGGCCGTGTCTGCAGCAGTGTGAATGCACGGAGGGCATTCCCGTGGGGACAAACCCGAGGTGAAGCACTGCACTCATCGCTGCGTTACCCTGAAGGGGCCCCGAGCCCCAAAACCCCTTGTTGCTCCTCCCCAAAACTCATCCCTTTTTCCCAGGTCCCAGTTTCACTTTGGAGGAGGAGGTGGAAGCTTTGGTGCCGGCTCCGCACGCCTCCCCGGCAGCGTCAGGGCTGGCTGTGTCATCTCCAACCTTTCAAGGAGCCCACAGGGGCTTAATTAAAACCGAAACTTAGGCGCCGCTATCCAGATGAGACTGGCAGCCCTCTGCTGCCGCCGGCTCAGCCGTGTCACTCTGCTCGTGCTGCAGAGCTGTGCCGCTAGGTGGGAAATTCCAGCCCCGGGCTGGCGTGGGCTGAACCCTGCTCCAGAATGCTGGGCTGCAGGGTGAAGTGCAGAGCGAGCTGCCAGCGAGGCTTCATTAGTAACAAGGGGCATGGCAGGCACTTGTCTGACATAGGTGACACCGGCCTGCCTCCAGTCAGCAGGGCTTCAGGGAGAGGATAATCTGCGTTTCCCGATCAAGGGGCTTTGGTCAGGAGTCACCGGTGGTCAGGTCCTGAAATGCATTTATTCCTGTGTTTGTGGAGTGCTGATTTGGGTGTAGGGTACATAGAAACAGCAATAGGAAATGCCCTTCTAGGCAGTGTCGTGTATGCGCACAGCAGGAGCAGTGTGTGGGTACTGATCCCAACTTTGCAGTTCTGCAGCTGCCACACAGTGCTGGGGCACCCATGGGTGATGCCGGGAGCTGCTGGCACCAGTGCTGGTGTTGGCAAGGGATAGGGGCTTTGCTCAGCCCCATGGAATCCCCCGTGGGTGAACCTGCTGCAGAATTAGGACCATTAGAGTTAGGCGATGCTGTGTGTACACACTTACTCACGCGTGCCCACCCCCCCACCCCTCCAGCCTGCTGTTCCTGCAGCTCTCTCCAAGGAGAACCCAGCTGCTCTCAGCGCTCCATCTGCAGCCCTCCAACAGTTGCTGCAGGAAGGGGAAAAAATAAAAAAAAATTGCATTCGAGTGGGGGGGAAAAAAAGCAAAAAAGCAAAAAAAAAAAATCTGCTCTTCTGGCATCCCATAAATCTCAATTTATCTGTCCCTTTGTCTTTATTGAAGTGGGAAGGGAAGCGGAACCTCCTTGGAAGCAAACGTGTCTGTGCTGTGCACGGTCACAGATTGAGGGAAATCTCCCCGGGTCTGTGGGCGCTGTGCCCTGAGCAGCCCTTCAGCAGCTGCTGGGGGCAGGGAGGGGCTGGGGGGCATAAAAGGGGCACACAGAGGCAGGGCTCCAGGGTATGGGGTGCTGCATCAGGAATGAATGTGGGGGTGGAAGGTCCTGGTAGGATCCAGGTGCAAGGGGTGGAAAGTTCTAGTAGGGCCCAGGTGCAAGGAGTGCTCATTAGGCCCAGGTGCTGGCACTCAGCTAACGAGGCTCCAGGCAGCTCCTCCCTGCTAAAGAGCCCAGGAGTGGGGTTGGGGCAGTGCTGTCATGCTGCAGGGATGAGAGTGGAGCTCGAGATCTGTGTGATGGAGGCACAGTGGAGAGCAGGTACTGTGTGACTTCTTCTTTATCTTTTTTGAGATATTGAGTTATTTGAGTGTATTTTCACTACAGAGTTTGCTTGCAAGCAGCCAGAGTGGAGCTTGGTTCCTCTTCACCTGGAGCTCCTCTTCCTGCTTGAAGAGGGAGGTTCTGATTTTCCTGAGCTGGTGAAGAGCTCTGCTAAGGAGTGTGTATTCTGCAGTGCTGTGTTTGATGCATTACACAGTAGGAAACTGGGGTTTTGCTGGGTTCTGCTGGAGCTGCTTTGGTTGGTGCTGCGTTGAGGTGTTTCAGGCTGTGTGGTCACTGTGATTTAGCCCCCCAGGAGCAGGTCTGAGCACTGCAGGATGTGTGTTGGAAGCAGGGAGGGCAGCAGGGTGATAAATGGGGACTGTGTAGCTTCCCCAGTATCTCCCATGTGCAGGTGGATGATGGATGGGGTGAGTGGGAGCTGACATCCCTTGTTGCCTCCCTTTCCTTCTTCCTACAGCGCTTGTGTCCCTGCCTTTGGTTTCCTAGGCTAGGACATTTGCAACTTGTGAGCTGTCGTAGAGCAGTAATTACACTCTCCATCACTTTCCCATCAAGAAATAAATGGAAGAAAATCACACCCCAAGTAGCAGCGCTGACCTTCATTTCAGAAGGCAGCACATACTCAGCCAGGCTTTCATGCAGCCCTGTCTTTACCAGGGGCTGGCTGTTCCCTGGGGCTCATCAGAGCTGCAAAGTGGAGCAGCTGCTGGCATTGAAGCCTATTGGGCGCAGGTGTGTGGACTCTAAGGTTCCTTAGAGTCATTAAGGTTGGAGAAGGCCTCTCCAACCAAGTCCAGCCACCAACCCATGCCCACTAAACCATGTCACATGTGGGAAGTGGGATCTGTGTGTAGCTTGGTGTTCACCCTTGCTGCAGGAGTCTGGGTTCTTTGGGTATATTTAAGGAACACTTAGGTGAAAGATGCATCTTGATGCTCTTGTACAAGATTTAGGACAGGAACAGGCCCTGGTGCCTTTATTCTTCCCCTAGACCTGCCTTGCGCTTGCTGTCTTGCATTTGGAAATAGATGGCAGGAAGAATTGTGTTCGGCTGTTTTATTTGTCATAATCTTTCCTGATCTGAATGTGCAGGAACTGTATTACACAGCCTAATCAGTCACATATATTGTACTGCACTTTCAGCTTTGTGAAAAGCAAAAGGAGGCGGAAATATTAAATGTGCATCTCGGAGGCTGTGCACCTCTTGTTGATGGGCAGAGCAGCTCTGCCTGGTGGTTTATGCAGACTGCGGGGTCTGATCCGTCCTGGGATGTGAGTGATGGGAGGAATGACAGTGCCTCCTGTCCTTGCAGCAGGTGACAGCACGGCCCCGAGGGGACGCCCGCAGCTGCAGGAGGAAGGCATGGGCCATGGGGTTGTACTGGAGCAGGCTGCAGAGGGATGCTCGGCCAGAGAGCTGCGCTTCCCCACGTCCCTGTTGTCCTTAACACAGACATTTGCCCACCCCAGGAGGGCTGAGCTGTCCCCCCACCCCCCAAGGGAATTTCTGTTCCCCAAAAGTGTGGCTCAGTGTTCCCAGAGCTGGCAGAGGGGGGAGCTGGAAAGGCTCCAGCCTCCCCGGTCACGTTGTGTTTGTTCTCGGCGTTAGGCAGAAGCACCCTTGTTTATTTCATCAGCAAAATGCTGAAAGCAGCTGCCTGCCTTCCATCGAGGCACTTAATGGTGATGATCATCGCTTCTCCATGGCAGCCCCTCGGAGCAGGGCAATGCTGCGTGCAGCTGGTGTCCGATGTGTGCCCGGCTGTTCCGATGGCATTTTTGGGCTCTGTTTTTGCTGAGTTGCAGAAGTCCAGAGGTGGAACGTGGCAGCTGCTTCGGGATGCCTGCTACGTGCTGGAATACGGGGTCGCTGTCTTTGCTTGGAAGCCAAGCGATGCTGCTGCTCCTTCCCATGGAGGATGTGAGCAGGAAGAACAGGGATGCGGCCTTTGGGGCAGGGCTGGGGGTGCTGTTTGCTTTGGAGGTCGTTTTGTGGTGTGGAGGCATTTCCCTCTCTTACACTGGAAACTGCCTGGTTTCTGGGGGCGGTGGGTGCTTCAAGATCGTGCGATGAAGAATTTGATGTAGAATTTCCACCTGACTTTGATATCTGATGAACAAAACATTGGCGCAGAGCGCTCGGGTACCCGGATTTGTTTTAACTTGCGACTTAGCCTTCAAAAAATAGTATGAAATGAATTAGCAAATGATCTTGATTGCTCTGCTCCTGCCTGCAGCCAGCCAGCGCGTTCCAGGTGGAGAGCTTTCTTGCTGGAAATATGAGCAGAATTTATTTCTTTAGATAAATGGATCTGGGATAAAAGTCGTCTTTATTTTTCTTTTTCGTTTTAACTGCAAAGGATGAAACGTGTCTGTTCTGCTCTTCTGTGCCAGAGATAAAATAGGAAGGAACTTTGCATTGGTGTGCCATTGGCTTTCAAGGAAAAGTTTCTTCCCCTGCCCAAACCTCCTCTCCTGCAAGGAGCACCTCAGCCTGGAGATCAGAGCACTGTTTAATGTTCCCATTGCAATGCTGCCGGATCCCAGCGCTGTCACTCTTGCTATGCTTCTGTTCCATGCGCACACGCTGCCTTTGATCTCTCTACTTTGTCCTTGTTTTATTTTATATCTCTTCTTTCTTTCCCCATCTCACTCACGGCGGTGGCTTTGGGATGAAGCACCACTTCGTTCCCCCAAGATCCCACGAGGGCTGTGGCAGATCTCCTCTGCTGGGTGTCCGTGATGTGAAACAAACACGTTCAGATCAGTGCCAATCCCTATTTACACACAACCAACACGAGGATGTGAATTATAGAGGAAACAACACATGATTGATCCCACCAATGGCGCCCGGTGTCCTTTGGAAGGCAGTTGTGCATGCACCTAGGGTGCTCTGCGTGCCGGGGCTGCAAGGCAGAGCCCTCACTGCCAGAAAGATGTGGAGGCCCCGGAGTGCGTGTGGAGATGGGCAGTGGGGCTGGGGGGGCCCGGAGCACGGTCTGATGGGGAGCAGGACGGATCTGCCTGGAGGAGAGGAGCTCAGGGGAGACCTCAGTGCTCCCTACAAGGCCTGGATGGAGGTGGTGGTGGTGGTGAGGGGGGTGGGCTCACATTGTGCTGGGGAGGATCAGGTTGGGTGTTGGGGAAAGCACACAAAGCAGCTTTGTGGAGAGGAGGACCTATAGCAGATGGTTTGGGTGGAACTAGCAAAAATCTTCCAGCTATTAATACTATGTAATGCTATAAATAAGAACCAGCTCTTGCTTTGTGATGCTTGCTGTCTGCGGGCCCTTTGTGGCACTAGTCCCCGCGCTGCAGTGATGGAGGGCAGTGTTCTGCTGGGTGTGTGGCTGATGCACCCATCCTGTTCTCCACAGCTGGCACCGCGCCTCATCTCCCGTGCAGCACAGGAAACTTATTCCCTTGTTTTATCTCGGGCCGAGCTTGCAGGAAAGTGAGGTTCTTGAGGCTTGACTGGCAGCTGGAATAGGTTTTGTTCGGTTTAAATGAGTCGAGAGCTCAAGCCGAGGCGGGTAATGGAGCGGTTCCCTCTCTTGCTCCCTCTGCGGGCGCTGCAGCTCTCACTGCCCCTGGCTGCCTGGGTCAGGACGATTTCCAGGTGCAGCCATGCTGACAAGAAGAGCATCCCTTAGAAAATGAGATTTCTTGAATCAGAATGTGTGGAGCGCGCTCCCTACAAGCTGCCGCTGACCTCGGAGCCGAGCTGTTTGCTCACTCGTGTGAACTCTGCAGTGAAAACATATTAAGGTTCCCCTTTTTCCGTGGCTTTTTTTTTCCTCCAGGTATTTAATCTTAGTTTACAGATGAAATGTGCAGTGGAGAAAAAGATGCTAATCACACAGTTACTGCTCTCTGCTCCAGCCACTGAAAAATTTATTACCATCTGCCCTGGATTGGACAGGGCTGTGAGCATCGAGACATTTGTGTGTGTGAGCAGCAGCAGCTACACTCAGCAGGGCACAGCGTTGTGTCCAGCAGGAGCTGCATGGCTGTGGTGCTCTGTGCTCCTCCCTCTGCTGAGCGCAGAGGTGAGAAGAAACCCACACTGTGCTCAGAACTTCCACCCCTTGGGCCAGAACTGTCACCCCAGCCGTGTTATGGTGGTGGGAGCTCTCAGCTCTCCCCACTTCTTGCTTTTTGCCAGGTATTGAGGTGACTGTTGGTATTTCGGTGGCTGTGGATGTAGAGGTACCCGGTGGATCCCGTCCCCAGCTGAGAAGCAGGCACGGTTTGTTGTGTCGCTGGGTTCTGCCAGGCTTTATTGAAGCCAGAGCAGAAGGCGAGGTCAGGAACAGGGTCACAAATGGGATTTCTCTGGCTCCTGTGGTGTTCTGCCATGCGGTGTTTTGAGCCTGTTTTAATATCAAGCTGCCTTGGAAGCGGAGCGCTTTGATTTCTGGCCAGTCCGTGCCCTCAGCATGTTATTGCACTTACAGTTCAGAAGTACTCAAACTACAGCTCCCGTGATGCATCTTAAACATGCGATTTGCACTTGGCTTTTTGCACGAGCTGTGCTTTTGCCCGGCCAGCTCTTCCTGCAAATGTACTTCCCTGCAGCAGCACGAGACCAGCTGAATCTTGGAGCGTGTACCCGCTCCACAAAGTGCCTCTCCTGTGGCTGTGTTTGCATATGTTTTTCTCTCCTCTTCTTGTTTTCAAAGAAATTAGGGTATTTCTGTAAAACTTCACACCTTGAAAGTCATCCCCTTAAAACCAAGAACTGCTGAGCAAGGAAATAATTGTCAGCAAGGCACACTTTTGTCTCTCCTGCAGCAATTAACAAAGCGAAGCGCCGGCTTGGCGGGCTGTCCAATTAAACTCTGGCAAGCTGGAATCCATGATGTGATAATGAAGCAGAGAGTTTTGGAGCCACTCTGCTTGCTATTTTGAGGATACAGGAGCTTTAGGCTGTCTGGCTGAAACAAAGCCATTGAAAGTAATGGGCTGGACAATCTCACCCCATTACTTTTAATGGGATGGAGAGACTGCGCTTTCGGGAGCAGCGCGCTGACGCCGGGGGAAGCAGGGGAACCTTTTCACATATACACACGTTATGGCCAATGCTGGGAAATGGTGCCCAGCAGGGGAAGGCCAACTGCCCGCAGTAAGTTACAGTGCTTGGCAGCAGGTGGGACGTGTATAGCAGGGGGAAGGTGCTCAAGGCATCAGGGCTCAGCTGGGATGAGACGCGTGGTCGTAGGTTGGATGTTAGGAAGCATTTCTTCTCTGAAAGAGCAGTGCTGTGTGGGGGTGGTGGGCTCAGTGCCCCAGAGGGGTTCCAGAACCATGGGGATGTGGCACTGAGGGATGTGGGGTGGGGTGAGGTTGGATGTGGGGATCTCAGAGGTCTTCTCCAACTTCAGTGATTCTGTGATTCCGTAGCATGGCTGTGTTGGGTGGAACCTTACAGGCCACCAGCCCCAACCCTGCTGTGGGCTGGTTCCCAGCAGATCAGGCTGCCCAGGGCCCATCCGTGGCCTTGTCCTCCTCCAGGGATGGGGTGGGGGGCTGTGGTGTGTGGGATTCCCACTGCTCTGTGCGCTTCATGCGGCACGAGGGCATGAGCAGGGGCAGGGTTCCTCCCCTCTCCATCTCCCGTGATTTACCCTCTTGCCTGCGATAATCGTGCCCGAAGGTGCGGAGGCAGTCTGTAATGTTCTGTGAGCTGTTAGCCTGGTGTTGGGTTTGTTCCTCATGGCGGGACCGAATCTGCTGCTGCTGCTGGGGTCTGAAGGAGTGTGGTCAGGACAGCAATCAGCCTCCCGCAGCCTGACATTTGCCCTCTTGTTTTCCTTTCTCCTGCTGCCAAATGTGGCCAAAGGCCTCTGCCAGCACGCAGCGAAGCTCAGTGCCCCAGTCAGAGCAGGAGGGGATGGAGCACAGTGATTAGCAAACCTTCTCAGTCCCATAGCTTCCTCCTATGCCCCCTAATTGGGGTCTTGTTTTTGCCAGCAGGCAGGGACCTGTTTTTGTGCTGCCCTGTCCGTCTTAGCACCACGCACTCTTCGAGCAAGTTTCAGCAGAAGGGAAAAAGCAGAAGGGCTGCAGCGAGGTCCTGCACCTCCAGCTGGGACCTGTCCCTCCATCTGCTGCTCCTGCAGCCCTGTTACCTGCACCAGGTGGGCACCAGCAGCAGTGAGGCTCCCTGTGGTGCTAATGCTCCCATTGCTCAGGGGCTTAAATCAATCAAGAGGGGTTCACCTGCATATAAAACCTGCCCTGGAGTGATGTGGTGGGACGAGGGGAAGAGCCATGGCCCGGGATGGGATGGCTTGGTGCAGGAATGCTGCACCGCATGCTGCCCGCCTGCCTCCTCACCTCACAAGTTTGCTGAAATTGCTGAGGCTTGGCAAGGGGGGGGAAATAAAAAGGAAGCTGAAAAAAGCCGTGGATGCACAGGAATTGCAGGCGTGCTGTGAGGTAACCGGCAAATACAATTTAATTATAAGATACACGGGAGTAATGGCATTTGCGAGGCTGGAGCATGATTTCCCAGTAATAGACGGACCGCGGGGTTCCCTGCCTCTGTCATCGCAGCCTCAAATGAGAGCACAACTGCACTCAGTGCTTTCCCTGCCTTTGGAGGGGTTTAAAGGGCCCTTCTTGGGCTTGCTCCAGGTGGCTGCGCCGTGTGCTGAGCAGTGCCATGGAAGGGCTTGGAGAGGGGAGGCAGCGGGGTTGGTAGGAGGAGCTGGGGGCTGCAGGGCATCAGGGCTTGGTGCCGAGGTCAGGCAGAGGGTGGCTGTGCTTGCTGGGTGTTTGCAAGGCTTGTTCTCTGCCTGCCCTCCTGGAGCGGGCGGCTCGGCCGCTTTCCAGGTGGAGGAGCCGCTGATCCAGGGCACTGCGATGGATGTGACCTTTCCAGCACTGTGGTTTTATTTCTATGAGTTTTTGCTCCAGTGTGTCCGCAATCTGTCAGAGCCACGTGGGGACTTCAGGGCTCGTTGCAAAGTGTTCCTGTTGCCAAGCTCCGCAGCGGTGTTACGGGGTGCTCCGGCGGGGCTGGTACACCTGCTTTCTGCAGGTCTCCTGGCCTGTATGCAAACGTGGCTCTTTGTGCTGGCAGGGCACTGGACGTGTTAGTTATATCAGTGTGTGATGTTCCTGCTGGGCTCCGGGATGATGCCATGCTGGGCGTGCAGCTCTTGTTGCTTGGATCGCCGTGGGGCGTGCAGGGGTCCTGCAGGGGAAGGGCAATGATGAAATGAGAAACCTGAGTGTGTGGTGATGAAATCAGTCTGCAGAGAAAGCTCTCCACTCCTAAGGAACCCGAACACCCGGATCTTGCGTCTGTCTTCCTGGTGGTTTTGTTCCGAGCTTTTTCGCTCAGATTTCGGAGCAGTTCCATGAGCAGGTCTGTCTGGTGCACGTTGCTGGTGCAGCACAGCCCCTGCAGTGCAGCCAGGACCATGTCCCCAGCATCTGGGCAGCCTCCATGGCCTTGGCAGCATCTGATTGCAGTCAGCAAATGGGACCTGAGCAGCTCGTGTCTCCTGCTGGAAGGATGGGGTGGATGGGCTACGTGGTAGTTCCAGGGCCACAACCTTGAAAAGCATCCAGAAAAAAAGCAGGGAATGCATGGGGAGGCACCGATCCATTCTATGAATGCGTGCCATGGGGCTGTAAAGTGCACCGTGGGGCAGACACTGACCTGCACGTCCTCCCTTGCTGGAGCCATCAGGAGATGTGGGGGAGTTCCTCTGGTGGCAGCTCCTTGCTGCTGGGGCCATGTGCCCATGAGCAGCCCCCCAGGCTCCCCCCGAGCTGCCTGGGGCTTCAAGGGGAGACCAGGCAGCCTGGCTGCCTTGGTGCAACGTGAGTCAGTCTGACGTTGTTGCTGGTAAAGAGAAGGCTCTGTTTCTACATAACCTTTTATTTGTTTCTTTTGAATAATACAAATGTTGTATGAATGTGACGACTTTGACAAGGGGAAATTCGGTATTTTTCTGCGTGAGGTTTAGTTACAGCGTGGAACTGCTGCCACAAGACCTCGTCAAAGCGAGGCGTCGAAGAGGATCTGACTAGTGCAAATGCGTTCCTGTTGATGCAAGGAACTTCAGGTACTGAGCGCTCTCCTACTCTGGGGTAAATTGCTTTTTGCTGTAGCAGCTCCTTCAGAGCTCTTCATTTCTGCCTGCTGGGAAGCAGCTTTTGGTGGCCGGGTACCAGGGCAGAGCTGGTGTTTGGGGAGGCAGCTTACCATGCTGCTCCTGCAGTGCTGGTGCTGCTGGCCTTCAGGACAGCTCTAACCCGCTGCAGAGCAGCCCTCCTGCGCAGCTGCGTTCTCCATCTCAGAGCAATGAGCTGGCAAACACCTCTGCTCCATCTGTTTTCCTTCATTGATGGATTCTTCTGAAGTCAGATTGTGGTCCCACAGGGACACACTCAACTAATCCTCCGCTTTTAAGATTTTATTTGTGCAATAAATGGATGACAAGGTGGTTTGCAAGTACATAACACAATAAATGGGTTTATAAATGCAACTTTTCTGCGGAGCGCTGTAGAATAAAATACAATATCGCTACAGCATTTAACACTGATCTTTACTTCATTCATATTTCAAACAGTAATGTGCCCATTTTCTCATCTGGGAAGCCTCTTTGGTTTTTTTTAATACATTTTTATAAATTAACCAGGCACAGATTTAATAACAACTTGCATCCGTGTGGCTTTTTTCATCTCGGAGGATCGTGGATTGCTCTGCAGCCTTAATGGTGGAGCGCACCAACTGTGTGCTGGAGGAGCCATTTGCTGTCTGTCAAAACGAGGCGATGGTTGGGATTGCTGAGCTGTGTTCGTGGGTGCAAGGGAGGAAGCTTGAATCCAATCCTCACGGCAGGAGAGCTGGGTGGGGGAGGACGCAGCGTGCTTCGGTGGTGCCCAGAGCAAAGCGCTCTGAAGGAGAGGTCATGGGAAGATTGGGGGCACCTAAACCATGAGCAAAGCAGGAGCCTGGAGGCACTGCACTGAAAAGCAAAGAAGATGCTCCTTCACAGCTTTCTTCTGACCTCTGGAATGTGTTATTGCTATATGGTGAAGCCAAGAACATGACAAGTCTTGGTAAAGTGGGCTTCTCTGCTCATGATGAGTTTCTTCAGCAGGATAACCAACATTAGATGACTTTGCACACCAGGACAAAAGGCTTCCAAGCAGGAGTGTGTGGTTTCTCAACCGAAGCGTTCCTGAAAGCGATACAAAACCCTCAGATTTGATGACGTGGGATCTTCTCATATCTCCCTCAGTGGCTGAGTTCGGACCCAGCAGGATGTACGGAGCTTCTTCCCTTGGAGGCTTTCGTATTCCTTCAGCATCCATCCAACTTCTTGGCCTCTCAGATCCTCAGCCCTTTGCCTTCCCAGCCACCATGCTGGGACATCTCCATGGGGGTTGCCCATTCCCATCCTTTTCCTTTTCACAAGTTCAGAACAAAACTTGTGGGTCTGAGGAGCTATTGGAGAAATATTTACTGATAGCGAACTGTCACCTCTGCAGCAGGAAAACATGAGAAAATGGGAACGTGATATTTATTTCGATACAATATTTTTAAAATTTAATATAAGAGACCAGCTGTTTCTGCTTCTCTTATAAGAGCTTAATTGGTATATAATAGCATAGTTAATTAAATACAAATCAATAGTTTAAAACAGCTAATTGATATTTAATATGTATGGGAAAATATAACTTAGTTACAATATAATTAACTCAATATTAAATAAGCAATGGAATTGCAATTATGCCTTTACAGTGATTATAAAGTTTATCGTTCTTTAATAAACTTGCAATTAGACAGGATGAACTGAAAAATTATTAAACAGGTATTATTGGGCTATTAAACATTTATTATCATTCCTGGTGGGATTCAGCCACACAATAGTACACATCATGATTGTGTTAATAAACCTTTATTAGTCCTTTGCAGACTTAGCCTTTAATGTACCGCTTGGTCAGAAACTTGGATCCCTATCTGTCTTGTGGGTGGGGGATTGCTTTGAGGGAGTGAGTGGGAAATCCCAAATGATGAGCAAGGAGTGGAGGAAAGTGTGAGAGCTCCCTAGTGCGGGCCAGGGAAGAGAGAGCTTTGTTCCAAAGCAATCTTGGCCTCCCCTGTTGTCCGAGCTGTATTGAATGTCTTGTTCTAGGAGCTGTGAGCTTGGCTCATCCTCTGAACTCCGTTCTTTGCGCTGGCTGTGGCTTCGTTGCTGCTCGCTGCCCCAATGCTTTGGGCTTGTTTCTCCTTTGTCCAAGTGACTCTTCTGCAGGTTTTGGGTTGAGTCCATGGGTGTGCTTCTTTGAGTGAGTCAAAATGTGCCCTGTGTTTTCCAAATGAGATGTTTGAGCTCACACTCTTCCGAAGTAGCCAGGCTGACAAACCCCAACTGTAACTTGTTCTGCTGTGCTGGAAAACAGTTAATTGCCGTTGCATGGGAATGGATGGGATTTGTTTCAGGAGGTAGGTGCCATGCATGGGTTGAAATGTTTGTTTTTCCATGGTATCTCAGCAGGCCCCTAAGCCAAAATATTTAAAATGCAGGGGTATCTGCTTTGCTATTAAGGTTTTAGGTAGCTGCTAAAAGCCATGAAGTGCTGAGGCATCCTTAGGCATCAGACTCATCTAAAGGATTTTACCTTTTAAAGGCACTGTCAGGTATTTAAAGGTGCCTTTAGCTGTAAAGATTTTTTTGCATGTTCTCACAAATTTATGGTATGAATTATTATAATGTGGTGCTCTTGTATAGCTCCTTTCATCATGGGATATCAAAGTGTTTTATAAGCATTAATTATAGCACCCCTTAGGGAGGCACTCGGACGATTGACACCCATACCAGCTCCGCATGGGGAATAGCTCAGATCTCACTTGGAGCTTCCCTCCCTGCTGCAGGGTGAAGTTGTGCTGGGGGCCCTGGGGCAGCACCGCCATCACCTCTAAAGCATGGACTCTTTGTTGAGAACGTCTCTCTCTGTGTAGTTGGAGGATGAGAGCTGAGGACTGCTGAGCTCTGGGCATTTTGGGTTGATGCTAGAATGGAACCACAGACTCATAGAATGGCTTGGATTGGAAGGGACCTTAAAGGTCATCTCATTCCACTGCAGTCCTCTTTTTTCCTTCTCTTAAGCTTTGCATATTGCTGCCTCTGTCTCAGCTCCGTTCCCTTCTGCATTGGCTCTTGCAGAAGTTGATGGCAGCCTCTGCCATTCCATGTCTCTGTGACCAGGAGAACCCCACACGTGTCCATGTGCATCATGAACGCCTGAATTAGCAAGATAACGATGCTGGCTGGCTCAGCTCCACTGTGAACTGTGCTGCCTTGTGTGACACTAATCTAATTGTGTTGTTTTAATTATGCCTCGATACCTCAGTGCTCGTTGAAGGCTCGATAGGAATCGATGCTATTTGTCTTTCCTATCAATAAAGATATGAGTGTGTTGGAGGCTGGGGAGGCTGCCGGCAGCTCACAGCTGATGCGTGTGGGGTGGCTGGCTCTGAGACCCCTGGCCAGAGCTCCTACTGATGTCTGCAGGACAGCCTGTGCTGAATTCCTTTCAGCCGAACCAACTGGGAGCATTGACCGCTAATGCTCTGCAAGTCGATGCCTTTCTGGGTGTATCTGCAGCTGTGCAGAGGGCTGGCTTCCACCTCTGCATCAGACAGGAGATGGCTGCTGTGTGCCTGGTGCTGATGGGTGGGACTCTGAGTCAAGAAGCTGCTGAGAATGTGGATATTTGCTTCACCTGCCTGAAAATGTCTGATCTTTGAGCATCCTCCTCTGAGCTGATCTCCCCCCCCTTTCTGGCCAGTGAGAGAGCAGTGGGCACCTCCAGCATCCCTGAGAGGCAAAGCGAGTCGCTGCCTGGGGATACCCTCTGGGGTACTACTTTAAGTGGCAGTGTGGATTTAAGGTCCAATTAACTTTAAGCTGAGTTTAATCATCTCGGGAGACATCCATCTGTACGAGCATTGACTTCAGTGGGATTGCACACAGCCTTTATTTCAGCTGCAGGCTGACATCGCCTCTGATGGGAGCCTTAGATCAGGAGCTGCTGGTTCTCGTGAGATGGAGCCCAGTTCCGTGTTAGGGAATTCTCTTTATCTTGTCCAGCTTGTGCCCTGGTGTCACAAGTCATCTCTGTTTTCTGCATTTCGGTTCTAATTCTGCTCCAGACAGCGAGGAGGACCCTGCCCCTCCTGCCTGGATGCCCCATCAGCACCGGGGAGGAGCGCTGCACCCGCAGAGCCGCCTGCCTCCAGCCGTCCTCCTGCACATCCCACGGCACCGAGCGGCCTTCCTGCTCCGGCAGACGCAGCCCAGTCCTGCAGTTCATCTCCAGGGACCTGAAATCCCTGCCCAGCTCCACTCGGCACCGCCTCACCGCTCCCACCGCCTGCCCCTCCCGTGGCGATCCTGCACGCTCCGTCCTCGCGGAGCGGGGCTCTACGGGGGCTGCATTAAGCAAACATCAAAGGGGCTTTGATCAGTGAGGCCCTGCAGAGCACGGCAGCCCCCGAGGAGCGCGCTGGGGCGGCAGTGGGGACGCGCTACCTTGATTTCCTCCTCTGCGACACGATTTGTTTGAAGAACGGGAGCTGCCCGCTGCCGAGATGCGCGTGGGGAGAGCGCGCGTGCACGCACGCAGCCTGCTTCTGGAAGAGCCACGCTCAGATCCTTCTCTGTTGGTTACCAGAAAGCCCCATTAAGGAATCAAGGCATCAAAGGCGCAGGCATCCTCAGACCAGAGCACTTCTCTTCTTGTAGGGCCACCTGTGTGTTTCCAGCCTTCCATCCTGACTGATCTTCCCTTTGAGGAGCGTGTCCCGGTTGCTGCGCGGCTCCCCGTACACTCACTCCGGTCCCCAGCCTTCTAATGCCGCTCTCTCTTCTCTTGCAGAACTGGGGCTCCCAGGAAGAGGATGCTGCCTAGTGCTGGGGTTCATGTACAAGGAGAAGTACCGCAGGATGACTGAAGGTGAGCGGCTTCCCCACCTTCACTTCATCCTTCCTCCTTAGCGGTCTCATCGCAAAATTGTTGCTGGAAATGTGCTGGCTTCTTGCTCGTCCCAAGGAGAAAATCCCGGTTCCCCTTTGTTTTCTGAAGCATCTTAATGGGGGCTTTCCCCTCTCAGCCCCCACGTGAAGCAGTAAGAGGAGAGCAGGAGGCTGATACCTCCATTCATCCCCCATCCACTGTCTTCTCCCATGGATTTGTCACACAGGGAGCTCTTTCACCACCCAGTCTTTGTATTCTGGTTTTCATTCTGCCCTTCAACTGGTGCCTCTGGCCCTACTGGAGAGGAGTGGTGTGTGCTCAAGTTACCATCACCCTAATGCTCTTAAACTGCAGCATCCTAGAGCTTGCGTGGCAGCCTTGGTGGATGAATGTCCTGCTTATTGGTGGCAGGGGTACAGAAACCAGAGAGAATCAGGCTTAGCCTTGCTGTGTTCAAAAGCTGATGGCATTTGCTTGGGCAAATCTCTCACCTGGGATTAGGGCTGCTGTGCCTTCTCAAAAGCATCATTGTTTTGCTTGTCAGACCCCTGCACTGAGGCAGAGATGTCTCTAAAAATCTCCCTGTTTTATATTCTGGTCATCCCTCAGGTACTTTATGAGCATTGATTAATCCATAGAAACACCGTAAATAATTATGAAGCATAATAACTAAACAAAAACTATTTATGCTCGGAAGGATTGGCATCCTTGCTGCTGGTAGCTTCGCTGCTTGGCTGCTTTCTTTCTGATGCAGCCCCATCTCTGCTGAACATGGGTCAGAGGGGTTCCCTTGCAGGTGCATGGTGAGGATGGGTTGGGGTTTTGCTCAACCCAAGCAGGGCCGAGTTGGGTTCATCCCTTGTTTTGCAGGTAGATGGGAGATGGTTTGGACAGAGGAGTGCTGCCATGCCCTGCCGGGTGTTCATTCCTCAGAGCAGGGCGGGGAGCAGCCCAGCAGCTGGCTGTGGGGCTCCTGTTGCAGGAAGCCTTGTCTTTGCAAGAGCAAAGGGTGCATTAGTTTGCAGGGGGCGAAGCTCCGGTGGAGGCAAGCTCATGGCTTGAATACCAGCTACGAGATCAAAGGTTCCCTTGGTTCCCCAGGAGCCCTGAGACCGAGATGATAACATGGGGAAAGCACTTCACAAGTTTTCACCTCATGTTTGTTAATTATCTCGTGCTTTTTAAACATTGATTAGAATACTTTTAACTGGCTGCCCCTTGGGTGCCATGGCAAGGTGCAATCTCTTGGTGGTTTTGGGTCCCTCAAGCTTCCCAGGGATGCTTGTAGGTGCCACGTGTGGGCACCCAGCACACCCCGAGGGACCGCTCAGCCCCATTGGACTCAGGGCCCTGCAGAGTGAGCCCCTTTGGCTTTGTGAAGAGAGAACAAAGCCACATGAAAGGCGCAAAGTGAAACCTTTGTGTGGGGGAGGGAACAAAGCGATGAGTTTGTCCCCCGCAGACTGCGGGGCTGTGACTTTAAAGGTACAATCGTCCAAAAAGAATGCTGTCAGGGGATTTCCATGGCTACAAAGACCTCCCTGGACTTGTGTTTTTGCTCGAGATGGCTCTGGATGACAAGAGCAGACCTGAAGCCTCCCGAGATCCAGGCTGCGTGGTGTGGGCTGGGAGCTGAGGGGGCTTCAGGTGCGCGGTCGTCCCAGTTGCAGCCCCTGCTTGCAGCTCCTGAGCTGTTCCTAGCAGGGGTAAGGAGTGAGACAGCTTCCCCTTCGTGTCTTTGCCAAATGAGAGCTTTTCCTCCTTTACTGCATTGTGATGCTAATGATCAGCCCTATGAGTAATGGCAGGGTAGCCGGAGGAGCTGAAAGCAGAAGTAGGCAGTGGGGCAGTCGGATAATTATGAGGTGTGGGGTCTTCGTGGTAGTGGAAATGGGTAATTACGGGGTTCATTAGAACCTTGCTGTCACTTAATGGAGACATCGACGGAATGGGCTCAGAGGTAGAGAAGCACAAGAGACTTTGAGCTCGTGTCGGCTGCGCCGTGCTGTACAGCTGCCAACCCTGGTAAGAAGCAAAAATAAATGTCCAAGAACTCACCTCTGTTAGTGTTAGTTAACACGTAGTGTAGAATCATTTAGGCTGGAAAAGACCTCTAAGGTCATCCAGTCCAACTGTTAACTCAGCACAGCCAAGCCTACTGCTCAGCCATGTCCCTTAGCACCACATCTGTGGAAATACTTCCAGGGATGGGACTCAGCCATCAGCTCTTCACCATGCCATGTTTCAACCTGTGTCCTGAAAATCCGGTCTGGAGAAGGTGTGCAGCACTGCTGTGAAGCGTGCAGCAGGAAAGCAGGCAGGGTTTGGGCGTGATTTGGGGCACACGGAGGAAGGGGATGCTCTGCTGTGGCTGCCACGTGCCTGTCCCTTTGCTGTGATTGACACGTGGTGTGCTGGCATCCTTGGAGTGCTGTTTGAGCTGTGGGTCGAAATGGAGCTGGTGACAGTTGCAGACAGAGGGAGAGAGGTAGAGCTGTCTGCAGTGACGGCCTTGCAATAAAGACACTTTAGAGTTAATCCTCCACCATCTGTCTTCATTCTGCTAATAACCCACTCAATCAGCTGCTGCTGACTGTTTGTTAACATTCAGGAGCAGATACAGAATTGGCAGAAGCATGCACACAGGGCTGGATTCCACCCCAGCATGGTGGTGGGTCAGCAGGGCTGCACCCTGGGGATCCCAAAGCACACGGCCATAAGGCAGAGGTCCTGCTGCATTGGGCTGCCCTGCATTCCCCAGGTGGAACCCAGGGGATCCGGGGGGTAGAAAGGTTGCATTGCCATGGTCCCTGAGAACGAGCAACTCTGACCAACCTAAAAATTGTTCCCTCTTCCCCTCCCATTCGGTTGGCTTCTTGAAGCTGGCAGTCTCTGAGCTGAGAGGCAGGGGCTGTGCTGCAGGACCCCTCCCTGCTGCCCACCGCCCCATCCCTGCCCATGCAGTGCTCTCTGGGGTGGCCAAGGGCAGGTATGCGCCTCTCGCTCCTGCTCCTGCTGTTTTCCTTCATCTCTCCTTCCTTTGACTTCTCGCCAGATCTAACACGAGTCATTAGCAAGCGCCGCTGCAGCAATTATGGCATTTTTTGGCTGTCATTCATAAAGCTACTAACGGGAACGATGGAGCGCTCGGTGTCATTCTGCGCCTTCGCCACCTGTTCCCAGCAGCCACCAGCTGCTGATGTCCCTTTTTTTGGAGACACTGGTGGCTTTGGAGTCCCTCAGTGTATTCCTGTGCTTTGTCAGTGCATGGAGGGAAGGATGTGCCCTTGTGTCTGGGCTGGGCAAAGGGATAGAGAAGTGCTCAGTGTAGCATCCTCCTCCTGCACTGGATGAAGACCTGTGCTCAAGGAGGGTGCATTTCATCTCTCAGCTCCTTGCTTGGTTCATGTCCCTGCTTTGTGCCTTGCTCACAGCCACGGCATCAATCAGGGATGGGCATGAAGCTAAAATCTGCACCCCAAGCTGCAGGCAGCTTCATCGGGCTGCTGTGGGCGGGAGCTCTGCTACAGCAGCGAGCACTGGGCCCCATGTAGTGGGAGAGGTGTTGCTTATTAAATGCTGGGTGATGGCCATAGAAAGCTGCTCAGATGTGGGCTGTGAAATCCACAGTGGGTGATTTTTCTCTAAGGATGGCGTAGGGGTGATGTTGTAAGATGAACCCAGAGGTTTTGGGCAACACAGAGGGAAAAGGCATCAAAGTTTTGGACTCTGAGCTGCAGACTTCTTGTTGAGAAGATCTGGGGTCTTAGCTGGGAGTGCTGCAGCTGATGCAAAGCTCTGGTGCCTTTAATTGGGGGGAGACCTCCCCATCCCTGGAGGTGTTCAAGGCCTGGTTGGTGGGGTCCTGGGCAGCGTGGTCTGGTGCCTGATGTAGTGGTTGGCAAACCTGCCGCAGCAGGATTGGAACTGGATGATCTTTGAGGTCCCTCCCAACCCAACCATTCTACTGTTCAATGGCAGGTCCCAAGAGATGAGATTTATCCCCATAGCTCCGCTGCAAGTTTAGGACCTGGGTGGAAAGAAAAGCACCAACTCGCCCCTTTACTGTGACACATCCCTCCGTACAGCCTCCTCCTGCTGCATGGAGCAGTGTCTTGGAGGGGGTTTTTGGTCCTCAGCTCCCCTATCTCCAGTCTGCAGATAGGTTTTGGTTCTGCCCAGGTGCAGGGAGAGAGCCGTGTATGCATATGAAAGCTGTTTTTATGGCTTATAATTATCTCGTAGCCATCCTTAGAATAATTATAGCTCCTCCATTATTAATAATTGGAATTCCAGTCCTTGTCATAGATTACAAAATGGAGAGGAAGCTCAACCCAGAGTTTGCATAATGTACCTTGGTCTCAATTGAGTAATTGGTAAAATGGTGAAAATCGTTAGTTTTCCTCCATTCCTTGGTGCTGGAATTAGTGAGATATTAGTGCAATTAGCCACTGCTTCCATTTGAGGCTGCAATCATTTGGTTTGTAATTTAGAATAAATGTAAAAGCCCACTTGTGCTGCTGAACAGAGCATTTGTCCTGTTTAAAAGTATCTAATGGGGTGGCTGTCATCTAAGCAAGATACATTTGACCCATTTCAATTTGTTTCCCTTTTAATCTGCTATCTGTTTTCCTGGATCTTTTTTTAATAAAAACATAAAGAAGGAACGGGTGAGTGAGACCGAAGAGGGAGAGAATAGAAGCGTTATAGATCTGGAGTTTATCATAAGCCAAAGTAACTTGAAATCAAGCCTGTTAAATGGCAGAAAGCAATAAAAAGAAAACACTATTTGGAGATCGTTTAAAGGGCCGAGTGACTTGTCAATGAAAGGTTGCTCTGTTCGACTGCTCCTTAATAGCTTCTCAGAGGGAATCTGCAGCTCTTGCAAGAAGGAAGGCTGCAGCAGCTCTGTGCTGGGGCAGGAGGTGGGAGAATCCGGCACCAAGAAGCTGGAAACAGGAGGAAAGAAGATGGGTTTAAACCCAAAATGAGGTTTGGGCTTTAAAATGCGTCCTAAATATCAAAGCCTTGGATACAGGGAGGCTGGAAGCTTTGCTGTCACTTGGGTGCAGATCAATAGCTCTGTGCCCTCCTCCATCAGAGAGCTCTGTGCTTTCCCTCCCGCGGGCTCAGCATCCTTCCAGGCACTGTCTGATTCAAAGCTCGTCGCTGTCAGGCTCCATATTGCTGCCTGGAGAGCAACCAGCTGGGGCTCTGGGCTGGAGTCCCTGCTGTGTGGGGACAAATGGCTTGTTCAGAGGAGCTGGCTGTGTTCTGCTCCAAATGTCTCTGCTTGAACACCACTTCTGCTGCCTGCAGTAGTTCAAAGTGGGTTCAGTGAATGCTTCCTGCCAGGAAAACGTCCTATTAGAGTGGCACTGAGACGCGGTGACGTATTCGTGCCACCCAGCATCAGCCTAGCAAGGCTGCTTCTGCCTCGGAACTGCTTGGATTTATGGGGTGAGATCTGCGAGTGATTTAGCAGCACGGGCTGAGCGTGAATCCTTCTCAGACCCAAGGACAAATCAGAGCCAACCCCTTATCCCTGGAAAAGCAACTCGAGGGTGCCAGCATCTTCTCCTACCTCACCCCGGGAGGTCTGGGCAAGGCTCAGGACCCCCAGCATCATCCTGCAGCCTGGGAACGGGGCATCCCACTGCGTTTCGCTAAGAGCTCCCAGGAAAGTAACCTACTGGGATCAACTGCAGCTGCTCTCCAAAGCGCCCTGCAGGATCCGGTGCAAGTTTTGCTCTGCTGACTCTGCTGTCATCACCAATAAAGTGCTGTGTGCTCCGGGGCTTGGCAGCTCTGTGATAGCAAAGCTTGCCTTACCCCGAGCCCTGTCACTCGCGTCTGCCCGCAAAGACACAGTCGCAGTTGATTAGGGCAGGCTGCTTCCTGCATGAGCCGCATTGGGCCCTTTGTTCTTTATCTGACAAAGGCACTTGAGACAGAAGAGGAGAGTGGATGGAGCAGGCACTGGAGCGGTTGTTAGAGATGCGGTGTTATCAGCAGAGGTCTCGTTGACACTTCTCCTGTGTCTGTTAGCTCGGTGGGGTGGGGATGTAAGTTAAACCCCAGGAAAAACAGCAAACATGGTGCTGCTTTGTCTGTGTCAGGTGGGAGGGAGCCATTGCTCACGTTCAGGTGGTGGGAAGCTCCTGCCTTCAGGTTCCTCCCTGCCCGTGGGGAGGCAGGCTGCATTCCGTCCTTGCTGCTGAGGTGGTCTGCTGTGTTTGTAGAGCAGCTGAGCAGCTCTGCTGGTTATAAACCTGGTACCAAGCTGGTGAGATGATGGAACTGGAGAAGGGCTTGGGTTGGAAGGGACCTCAAAGATCTCCAGGTTCCAGCACCTCTGCTGCAGGCAGGGCTGCCAGCTACTAAACAGGGCACTAGGTCAGGTTGCCTAGAGTCCCATCCAACGTGGCCTGTGGTTCTGTGGTAATGGTGGTGGTGTAGCAGTTGATGGTCTGAGGGTGTAATTTCATGATAGGAGTAGTGCTCCTCTGTGGTCTTAAATTAATACAGTACTTCCTCACTCCCCAAGTGCTGGTGTGCTTCAGGAGCTGCTGCTCCTCCTATGGAACCTGCAGGGATTGAGCACCGCGTGGATCCCTTTGGGGGAGGGCCCTCTAGGGATGCCTCAGCGTGGTGTCAACAAGCACGGATTGATATCTCAGGGTGGGTGCAGAGTGTCTTGGCTGTTTGAATCCCTCTGTCCTTGTGCAACTCTTTGTCCTCTGTGATGCTTCAAGTGGGAACATGTAGTAAGATGCTGGGAAGAATCCTGTAAGATTCTTATGGAAGAGGGCAGAGATGAGGCTGCGTGCTTCACCCTGCTCTTGAAGTCTCCGTGTTGATGGCTGTGCTGGGTCTGGGGTGGTTTATTTTTCAAGCATCAGGGGGCAGTGGGGAACTAAAGGCGATGCGAGCTGCTGTCTGAAGGCAGCGACTGCGGCTTCTCATCTCCGCACTGCCTCCGGGCTGCCTGCAGAGTTTGCCTTTGAGCTCATGGATTTGTTGATGGTTCTCCCCTCCCTGCAGAGCTGCTGCTGCAGCCCAGGGCTGTTATTCAGCTTTCCTTCCTCGGTGTCTGCGGGGGACCCTGCTGCTGAGGTGGCTGGCAGCTGGATTTCATCAGCAAAATGGGTCGCACTGCTGACATGGTGCCCACCAGAGCTGAACCTGGACATGCAGGCTGGCTGTGCTGTTAAGCCAAGGGCTGATGATGCTGTAAATCCTCCTGTAAGCTCTCCTGGTGTGGTGTGATGGGGATAGGAGGGTGTCAGTGTATCCTGGGGACAGGAGGAGACTTCTCCTACCACTCCTGGGAGTCCTTTGTGGCTCATCCCTGTGTGCCAGGTCCCCCTCCCTGCCCTGGAGCCGGGGCACACACATGAGGGCTCATTTGGGACTGAGATTCACAGACTGGAGCAACAAATCATCACCATGTCACCACAGCTTAGAATAATTTCAGTTAAAGCTGTTGCAGCCTTTTAAGTCCCACTCTGAGAGATGTGCTCTCTATTGATTGACAGCCAGGCGAGAATGGCTCTGAAGCCAGCAGAAGTAAATCTCTGTGCACCCGGGGACAGGAGCTTGGTGGGAGCTCCCAGCACAAGCCGGGCTGTGGGACGGGAGCTGAGTGTGGGTGCTGAGGAGATGGAGCACTCTGGTGTCGCAGCACGGCTCTGTTGCTTTGGTGTGTTGTGCAGGAGCTCAAAGTCATGGCGCTGACGCTGCATTGCCCGCTGGTTTCCCTGGGTTAGGTCACGTAGCACCACCTCTGCCCGCAGCCCAAACCTTTCTTTCTGGAGCAGTGCAAGGGAGCTGTATTCCAGTTTTCGCAACAAACTGGGCTTCAGCCCAACGCAAAATGACCCCGTTCCCCCTTCACAGCTTGGCATTGACTGAAAGGTGCTGCAGCGAAGTACCCTGCTTTGTTTGGGTTGGCTTTTCTTCTAAATCCTTCTGCAAATCCTTCCTTATCATAAGGAAATAGCAAAACACGGCTGGAAGGCATCAGGCTGAATGTTGCGAGTTCTGTTCTGTTCTCCCCTCCCGAGCTACGTGCGGTGTCTGGCCAAAGCCTGCCATGTATTCAGTAATCGAGTCCCTCAGCAGCCATCGGGGTGAGGCTGATGGACACAGAGGGAAGAGACACGGTCAGAAAACCTGTAGAGAAGGGGGGGGGGGGTCTGGAGGAACCCCCCTGCCAGCAGCAGCAGGGCTCTGAGTGGGATCCTGCACAGGGAAAGGAGCTCCAGCCACAGACCTGAACAGTTGCAGTTTTGGGCTGTGTGCGCATCCTCCTGCACCTGGTACTTGCTCCCATCGGTATTTACCCAATCTATAAAGTTATTAATGGGTCTCATCTGAAAATACAGCCAGAGACAGAACTTGGGATGGGCTTTTTCCCTTTAACGAAGATGAAGGTTTTATATAGACAGGGGGAAGGGAAGGGAAGTGAAATGTTCGGTGACTAATGATCCTCATCAATATTCATGAGAGATGGTATGCATTTGGAGATTTAAAATAAAGGAAGGAAGAAAGGGAGAAAGGAATTGACTTCTTTAGAAGCTAAATGAAATATTTAGGTTGACCTGGAGATAAATCTGCCAGGTCTTTGTCGCCATCGGCTCGGTCCAGAGTTCGATTGAGCTGTCCAGGAGGAGCGGGAGCCGCCCATGGAGGTTCCTGGAGCTGGATGGTGGGGAAAGTGTCCTCTCCAGAGAGCAGTGCTGCACTGCACAGCTGCCCAGGGAGCTGGGGGTCCCTGTCCCTGGGGGTGCACCAGAGCCGTGGGGATGTGGCACTGAGGGACGTGGGCAGCGGGCACAGTGGGGTTGGGGATCAGAGAGGACTTTTGTGACCTTAGTGGCTGATTCTTTTCTATGAGACATGAGGCTGTGGTGGTCCAGAAGGCTCCATCCAGTGGTGAATACTGCATTGTGGAGGGGGACACCTGGTTATTTCTGTGGCACATCTGCTCCTTGCTGAGTGCTTTCCTCCCTTCCTGCCCCCATTTCTCTCCTGTCCTTCCTGAAGCAGATCACCCTGACTATACCTAACGTGACGCTGCAATTTTACACCTCCCCCGGTACTTGAGAACACACAGAGCAACTTGTCCCTTCCCGTTTTGGTGCTCAGCCAGCTGTGGTGGGGAGAAAACCATCTGCAGAGAAAATGCCTTGAATAGGGCTGTGCCAGAAGGATGCAGCTCCAGGTTTGCAGCAGCATCAGTGGTGGATAGGATCACCGTGATCGTAATCGCCTGATTTAATTGCTGAAAGAGCATATCAGAAAGGCTTTCCTCTGCCTTCTGCATTTCTGCTCTCCTGTATTTCTTCCTCTTTCTGTGCCTTGCCCTTCTCCCCGCTCCAGGGCTGCTCCCTCTCCTTTCCGTGCCATCCCTTCCTCAAGTGACAGCTGTCCCACCCCCCAAGGTCGCTTGCCCTTGAGGCCGCCACTGATCTGTGCCCTGATAGAAGGGCCGAGTATTGACTTTGGCTTCAGCTTCATTACGAAGCAGCCTCATTTGTCAACTTGTTTGTTCCGAGAGCTGCCTGGGAGCCGTGGTGCTACCCCAGCACCACTCCCTCTGCGAGGGTTTGCAGGCAAGGTCACTGCAGGTGGCCCTGTGCCGTCGTCTCCTCCTCATTAATCGATGTCACGGCGCTTCGAGCAAGGTCAGAGCCCAAAGGAGTCAGCGTCCTGCAAGGAGCTGCGAGTGCTCTACGTGATCCCAGCTGGGAACGCAGCACAGGGTGCTCCCGTGTGGCTCAGGGATGGGCTGAGCCGCCGTGGTGACATCCTTGTGGGGACGCCCTGCAGCATCAGCAGGGCGGGGGGTGAGGGCTGATTTCGCTTGTCAGTTGTCATCAGGTGGCTCATCTGTTGGCGTGGCATCCTGGTTTTAATCCAGATGGTCAAATGAGGTTCATCAGGGAAGTTGCCTGGGCTTTTTCTCATTCCTGTTGGTGGGCGAATAATGCACTGACAGGTGTTGGTATGTGACCTCTCTGTAGGAATTTCCTGCTGTGTTGGGACCTGGGGTGGTGGTAGGGCACTGAGATCAGCAGGTCGCCCGCTGTCCCTTTGGGAGTCTTCTGCTGGGAGCAGTCTTTCTCTGAAGACACATGGTGAAGCTCCCAGTGTGTTGTTTGAGAGTTCCGATGATCTTAGAGGTCTTTTCCAACCTTAGTGATTCGGTGATTCCATGGTCCCAGGGCTGTGTTGGCACAGTGGGTCGGGGCAGTGCAGGAGCAGCCCGGCTGGAAGGATTCCTCCAGAGTAAGGAAATCACGACGCGCTGCGGCTCTGAGCAGTGCAATGGAGCCATCAGCCCTCTGCGCTCAGCGGGGGGAAACTGTTCCTAACCCCAATGCTTTGAAGCTGGGCTGTGCTGCAGGGGTTAATGCTGACATGGTGCTGGGTTTGACAGCAGCCAGGGAGCTGAGGGAAAGATGTTCTCTGTGCTGCCACAGGCGCTTTGCTCGGACGTGCAGCAGGCTGCAGCCAGGCAGCGAGCAGGGAGGGGTACAGGCAGTGGGAAGGAAGGGAGCGGGGAGCAAGAGGAGGTGAATTTATATCATCTGGAGGAAGCTCAAGGGGAGACACGACCAGAGTCTATAAATACGCGCAGCCACAGAAACAAAGGGAGGGAATTATTCATGGCCTCGGAAGGCAGGGGGACGAGGAGCAGCGCCTGGAGCAGAAACGAGGAAAGTTTATCCTGGGTCTGGAGCAGGACAAGGGCCTCTGGGGTCAGCGATGGAGGAGGTGCCCCCCCACCTCTGCTCCCCCCTTGCAGCCCCTGGAGCCACTTTCTCCCCCTGCCCAGCTTTGCTTGGCAGCAGCCCCTCCTGCTCCCCCCTGCCCCGTGCTGGCAGGGGTCATGTCACCAGGGGAGGGGTGACCACGTGGCCCCCAGGGCAGGGATGCTCTGTCCCGGTGGGTGCCAGCACTGCCAGCCCGCGGCTCCGCGCAAGTCATCTCCGGTGAGTAACGCAGCCAATGAATGCCTGCCTGCGTGCATCTGCCTCCCCTGTAGAATAATTTAATGTTATCTCCGGGCCTCCTGCTCCTGAGATGAAGAGATTTGCTTCAAACCTGCAGCCCACAGCCACCGCCATCGGTTTCAAACGTCATTAAGTTTCATTATAACAAATAAACACTGCAATGACATTTATAAGTTACCGGAGAGCACGGAAACGCAAATATGAAGCAGATAAACTGCATTTGATCCAAATAATTACTGCAGGCAATATCGAGCTGGGGCTGCGCTGGCAGCCGGGGGCCGAGTAATTTATAGGTGTCTGTATGGTGTGGGGCCGCGTGCTGCATCTCACAGCGATGGAGATGGAGCGGGTCTGCCCCCAGACGCCTTCTCCCTTTGTTTTGACTCCCAGCTTTGCACTGCCTGCTCTCTGCTCCAGGCAGGGAATCCTTTACCAGTAAACCAGGTGGGGAAAAAAACCCGAATTTGGGTGATTTGGGTGATTTTGTGCGGTCGTGTGAGCTCTGGCCAAGCATCGCCTCCATGTGTAGAGGGAACGCATGATGTGCTAAGCAAGTGTGACAGGGGATGGAAAGCTTGTGTCCTGCAGGTGTGGTGCTCAGCCCTGGAGGGGGCTCGGCAGCAGCTGGGCTTATTGACAAGCATCTCTCATTACCTGCTAATTAACTCAGCAGGGCAGAATGTGCTTGTCATCTCTTGGACTGGGGTTTTATACAAGCAAGCCATGGGCTCTGTAGTGGGTCCCATTGAGAAGGAGCCAGGAAAAAAGGAAAATAGAACAATTAAATCTTGTGTTTCAAAACATTTGAGGCCCCTCCCCATGGGGTCAGGCAGAGAAGTCGCAGCTGCGAGGGCACATCCCCATGCTGCTCCCAAGGGTGCATGTGATGGAGCAGTTTCAGGGGTGTAAATACTGACAGAGCTTGCACTTTCCTTATGTGGCTTTGGGTCGGACTGGGTTGGGTTGATCCCAGGCAAACAGCAGGACCTGGCTGCTGTGGGCATTGGCGCTGGTGGCTGTCCTGCAGAACGCCTGGTGTCCCCCAGAAATGGCATTCCTTCCCACTATCTGAGGGATAAGTGCTTTTTTTTTTTTTTTTTGGCATTTTTCTGTGTCTAAGGATGTTGTGGTAGCAATGGTTCCTCAGGCAGGGAACGACTTTTCTTAGGCCTTTGTGTATGGATACCACTATCTGAGGGATAAGTGCTTTTTTTTTTTTTTTTTTTGGCATTTTTCTGTGTCTAAGGATGTTGTGGTAGCAATGGTTCCTCAGGCAGGGAACGACTTTTCTTAGGCCTTTGTGTATGGATAAAAGTGCATGAGATTTCAGTGCCTTCCTTGGCTTGTGGGGATGGACACGTGCAAGAAACGTTCCCTGCCCAGCTGCTGCTCTGCTCCTTCTGTTCCTCTTGGCATCTCCTCCTCTTCCCCCCTGCGCGTTTTGTTGGGTATTCCACGTGCTTACCTTTAGAATTGAAACAAATTATTCCAAAGATCAGCCTGCATATGAATGTTGTGTTTATAAAAAAAAAAAAAAAAAAAAAAAAAGGCAGTACACATATTTACAATTATTTCTGCTTGGAAAAATCCAAACAAACAATAATTACGGCAGAAACTCGCTCTACTTCATCGTCAGACTTGCTAATTCTTGCAGCACAACCTGCACCATCTCGCCCCGCTCCTCAGCTCGGGTCCCAGTGCCCGTGTCATCCCGGGCCCCCCAGGCAGCACGGCTGGGGTTTCATGCAGCGTTGCCTCTCAGCATCTCATTGCAAGAGTTCAGTTCTGGAGTAGCAGGTGGGAGATGGGAGGAGAATCCTGCGGTGGTTTTGGTTTTAATGGCTGCATTTTCTGTTCTGAAGTGAACCTTTGTTTTGATTTCTGTCTGCGACTCAAAGCGTGCGATAACAGATTGGGGAAGACGAGGACGGAAGCGAAGCATCGCGCAACCCAGGGCGAGCTCTTTGGTCTGATTTTCCACCCCATAGACTGCACAACTTGCTGCTTCTGCTCTTCCTGGGAGCTGAGCCAGCCTTTGAAATCTCCAAATCATTTGTGAAATGGATTATTCATCCTCCTGCTCTTCCTACGGCCGAGCGTCCTGCGTGCCCTCTAACGTGGGGATGCGCTGAGATTTGTGGGGCTGGGTGTGAGACAGGGCTGAGAGACAGCTCCTGAGGAACTTCATGGATAAATCCCACAGGGCTGTGTCAGGGAGACCTGGGCAGAGCGAACACTTGGGGCATTAGCTGTGCTAGAAGAAGTCCCATTCTCTCCCCTGCGCATTAAAGCTGCGCTCGCAGGTATCTCGCCCTGTGTCTGGGCAAGACTCCTGCAGCTGAGCACTGCCGGCCCCTGTGCATGTTCTGATCATCAGCTGCAAATGGGAAAACTGGGGAAGCGCCCGTGGGTACCAGGGGGAGCACAGGCTGCGCTGGAGAGGATCAATGAGGGGAAATTTCTTCCTCTCTGCTAAGGATGTTGAGGCAGGCTGCATGACACTGCTCCGGTTTGAAGCACAGGGAGCTTTCCTGCCCCAGCAGCAGCTCTGCATGCCCCAGAGCTCGGCTCTTGTTCCTTCCACCTCCACCAGCCGTTCCGACAGAACACGAGGCTCCTGCACAGTGGGGCAGCAGGTTTGCACCGCGGCACTGGGGCGGAGGAGCCCAAATGTTCAGTGCCCCCGTGTCCCTGTGCTCAGCGAGCAGTGCTCGGTGCTCTCCCTCCTTGAGTGCAGCACCATGGACGGGCGCTTCGTCTCACAAGAGGTAATTCTCAGCGCTGCTGCTGGGGGGAGGCTGCCAATAAATATCCCTCGGTAAGTGTACGCTTACACCTTTCCCAATTGGTAGCTAATAACGGAGCAGGCGCTGACATTTCAGCCCTTTCTGCATGGCTGATCAAACTGCTGGCGGTGACTCTGGGAGCAGCGCTGGGATTTGGTGCGGGTATCAAAGCGAGCGCGCTGCTCGGTGGTTCAGATCTCTCGCCTGCGTGACTAATAGACACCGAGATTTCCGGAAGGTCTCACGTCTTACTTGCCGTGGCTGCTCCTCCCGTCTGGAGCTGCTTAGCGGACGCGGTGGGATGCGGATGTTTCCTGGGAGCAGGGTTCGGGGAGCAGCAGGAGCTCGGGTTTGCTCGGGAGGCAGAGGGCTGTGCCAGGAGCAGCGCGTGGTCCTCACGCCGCACTCCAGCGGTGGCACAGGTGGGGGCACGGGGCGGCTGCGCCCCTCGGTGCCCGGTCCCTCGGCCCAGGGCTGGTGGCGGGGCTGGCTGCTCCCTTTGGAATCGTTCAGCGTGCCGAAGCCTCGTGAGCTGCGCTGACGCAGTCAAACTGAAAAAGGCCCAACTGACGTTTTTTGTTCAAACAGATTTATTTTATTCCCTCCGGGGAAACAAAACAAAATAATGGAAAGCTTTGCAGAAGCTCAGGCTGCGGCTGGTTTCCTTCTGTGAAGCGGGAGAGGAGGGCAGGGCATGGCTCTGGCCATTCCCATCACGTGTCCCCACTTCTGGGGGCTGCTCCTCGTCCCGGGGCACATCCATGGCTTCACTGGTGGGGTTCAGCTCTCCTGCCTGGGGACCCACGTGTCCTTCAGTCCTAGGGAGGTGCAAGAAAAGTGTGGTCCTGCTCTGAGGAAATCCTTGCTGTGCCCCAGAGCATCCTTGGGATGCTTCGCCGGGTGGCACCTCTCCCTGGGGGCAATTGGAGGACAGGCACGGCGGGGACAGGGGACAACGTTGAGGGAACATGGCATCGCCGCGTGAGTGACAGCTCCTGAGAGCGTTGCAAATAATGGGACACTTTTGTCTGCCTGCTTTTCCCAGCTGTCGGAAAATCAATGCGGGCGCGTGCTGCGCAGCGCGATGGGCTCCTGCAGGGAGCGCGGTGGCCTTGGCTCCCAGGGGAGGACCCATGGCCTGGGCAGCCCCAGCCTTTGTCGTGGGGTCAATAGCGGGGTGGGGATACAAAAGGGAGATTATTGGCGGCTGGGAAATGGGGATGGAGCCCTCCCCTAGGCGTGTCCTGCAGCATCCAGCCCTGAGATGGGCTGAGACTGAGCCAGCGTCTTCGCGTTGTGATGCCGCTGGCCTAAAAGAGGCAAGAGGAGTTGGACTCGGTGACCTTTATGGGTCCCTTCCAGCTCGGAAGGTTCTGTGATTGAAAGAGGGAACTCCTAGGATGGTTTCTGGGCTTCTGTTCTCCTGCAGCAGAGGCAGGACAGCCCCTTGCTCACCTTCAACCATACGGTGCTAGCTCTGCATCAAGGGACAAGGAAGACATCCCACCACCCTCTGTCCCCAGCCTTTCATTTCCAAACAGTTCCGTTTCTACGAGTCCTCCTCCAGCACTTCTGTCCCCTCCTCAACAAAAAGAGCTAATTCTTTTCAAAACACAATGGAAATTCAAAGCTCTGCTTTCATAAAAGCAGCCGTGGTGTCTCCATTTCTAATGAGTCATTGTTCCCTCTGCAAGTCCCTTGCTTCTTATTACAATACTCACTTCTCTTGGGTAATGAAAATTTAACTATCCGCCGTTCCCACTTCCCTCTTCTCTTCTTGCAGCACGCTGTCTGCTTTGTGCACAGGAGGCTGCAAGTGGGAATCGTTCAGGCAAGGACTCGTGCAAACACTGCAGCCCTCGGAGGGCTGAGGGAGCAGGGGGCTGCAGCGGGCGCTGGGGATGGTGGAGCTGCAGGGCTGTGTGCTGGTGTAGGTGCCTGTTCTGGGCTGCCCAGGGGCTTGGCACCGCGTGGGGACGTCGGGGCTCCTCTGAGAGTGCTGTGCTGGGAGCAATGTGATTTCCCTTGGAAGTCACAAATGTAGCAGAGTCTCGGTCTTTGTTTGAGAGAACAAGGCGACGTTACAGAGCAGCGCTGAAAAACAGGAGCCACAGGTGCAAAATCCATTAAGGAAATATAAAGAGTTCTGAAGTGGTTCTCTTTCTTTTTTCTTTTTTTTTTTTCCCCTCTCTCTTTTTTCTCACGCTTTTATGACATGCTTGTGACTTCGTAAGGATCCTGCTTGTGATTTTTGAAAGCAGGGTGCATGTTGCTGCTGGCTCGCTGTTCACAGCAGGGGCTTTATTCTCCCGTTTTTTCCCAGCATTTAGGATTCCAATAGCTGCAGAAGTGCCCCCTGCTCTGTGCTGTGCGTCCTGGGGCTGCAGACAGCTCCTCAGCCCATGAAGCAAAGCCAGCAGCCAGCAGAGGATGGGACCTGGGCACCAAGGGTCCCTGGCACCTTCTCTGCTGCCAAAGCCCCCACATGAAACAGAGGGACCCAGGAGCCGTGGTTAGCATCTCATCTGCGTCCCTTTGCAGGGGGTTTTTGAGGGCTTTTTCTCTAGAGGTCGGTTTTAACTCCAGTCCCTACAAGGCCTTGGGGTTGGTTTGTACTTAGGGCTGGATTTCTGTGGTTGATGCTGTTCAGTGTCCAGGTGGGGCACGGGGAAGCCCAGGGAGCAGGGCTTCTTGTGGACCCGCAGCGCCTCGTGTGGTCAATGCAGTCACCGAGCCAGAGAACGGCTTGGGTTGAAGGGAGCTTCGAGGTGGCCCAGCCCCAGCCCCTTCCAGTGCCCGTTCTGGTTTGGCCTCGGGACCGCAGAGCTGTGTTCTGTAAAAGTTCATGGGGAAGAAGCCGCCAAACTGGAGCGTTCAGCCCGTTTTCTTGCGTCTGAAACCACTCGCTCTGCATTTGGAAATCGTCCTTCTCCAGTGTCCCCGTTTCCAGCCATTTTCTGTCGAGTATCTTATCTCCCTTAAAACTTTCTGCAAATTACTTGTTCCTTGGACATTAAGACATAAGACGGGCAGAAGCTGCATCGCGAGCAGCCCTCTGATCTCCCAAACCCAGTTAAACCCAGTAATCACACATTAAGCTGATTTGAAAGCGAGTTGAGCTGTGCCTTTGGTATTTCTTTTTTCTTCTTGGGGGGCTTTTTTCTCTGCGTGGAGCGGGGCTGGGCCGGGTGCTGCTCTGTGTCCCTCCCCAGGATGGATCCATGCAATATCAGAGCAAGCAGAGGGAAGGACAGGACTGCAGACATATGCTGTGTTCTCACTCTAATTTCCCATGGCCGTCGGCTGCTCTCGAAAACAAATCAAGAAAGGGAAAAGAGGGGGAAAAAAAGAAAAGCACAAAAAGGTCTTCATTTCCAACAGCAATTACCCAACGAAGCCGCTGCTTAATGGACGTTTTCGGAGGGCACGGCCACCACTTTGTGCTGCTGCTTTCTCATTACGGCTCTCGCTGCTCGCAGCTGACAGCCTGCTCGTTCTGGCCCATGAAATGATCTCTGTTTGGTGATTGCTGCATTCTGGTGCTGTCCCTGCTTGCCCGGCTTGTCGGGATTACAGAGCGAGCCCCGAAACACAGTGAGCGGGTGGGAAATGAGAATGAACTAGGCAGAGTGCTCGCTGCGTTCTGCCTCCTCTCCGGATTTCCTGTCTCCCATCCCTGCTTTTCCCATTATTTCGGTATTGTGGGTCCAAACTGTAGGGCTGGTGAGTGCTTCCTATGAAATGGTGCTGGGGCTCAGTGTGACTGGCAGCGTGTCCCAGGGCAGGGGGAATGGCTTTAAGGTGAGAGAGGGGAGATTTAGGTCAGACGTGAGGAGGAATGTCTTTACACAGAGGCAGTGGGGCCCCATCCCTGCAGGCGCCCTGGGCAGCCTGAGCTGGGGGCTGGGGCTGTGAGGTGCCCCCCAACCCAGCCATGGTTCTGTGACTCTATGAGCCAGCATCTGGGCACGTGTAGCACAGCGTCGTGCTGAAGTCCAGCACTGACCTCTTGGACCACCCTCGATGAAAAGCAGGCTGCCCTGCAAGTCTGGGGGTGATGGAGCCTCTGAAATAGCTGGGAATAAGGTGCTGCAGGTGCATCTGAATTCGCAAAAATTTCCGTAGAGCTTTTCAATCTGCTGTGTAGAACTGGTAGAAATCCCCAAAGGATGGCTCTGCTCCTTCCCACATATCCTCAGCTGGCTGGGAGCAAGTCAAGCTGCAATAAATTAAGTGAAATATGAGTATTCACAGGGGGAGCTTACGCTGGTTTAGCTGCACAAGTTGGAAAACGACTGAGCTTTGCAGCTTTGTCCTGTAGGCAAGGCCCAGCAACTCATTTGGAAACAAGTTTAGTTGCAAGAACTTGTGTCACACTTAACCTTGGTTTAGGATTAATCATCAGTCAATGATTAAATTGAGTTAATGCAAATTAGGATTGAATTGATCTAGGGTGGTTCGTGTGGAGACTGTCCTGGTGTTAACACATTGATTTTGAGGCACCTTTTCCTGCAGCCCGGCGTGATGTGGGGTATTGAGCTGTCATTGAGCTCTGGGTGTGAGTTTCTTGCTCTGTGCTTGCTCCGGAGCAATAATGAACACCCAGCGGGGCTGCTGAGCGCTGAAACCCCGAGGTGGCTCAGCGAGGGGCAGTCCAGTCGCTCTGATCTCTTTCCAAATCTCTCCATCCCCACGACTGAGCACGACTCAGATGCTCAGCAAGCACAAAGCACCGTCCTCTGAGGTGCCCCAGCACCAGCAGATCAGCCCAAAATTGGGTAAGAGAGGGACACGTAAGACTTCAGCATCAGACAGCAGCACTGCATCCCTGCACAGCTCTCTGGGACAGCCCGGGTTTGGTTGAGGGATGCTTTGCGAGCATTTAGTTTTGCTTTTGCGCTGTTTTCTTCATAGGATGCCAGAGGTGGGCGTCAGTGTTCGCGCCTCACCCAACTGCCAAACAGAACACTCATTCTGGGGGGAAAAAAAAAAAATAAGATTTAACACCCGGAATGGTTTTCAGTCATGAGAAAGCGAAGGAACGGTGATGAATTTGAGCGAGCGAAAATAAAACATAATGCCAGCACTTAGCACGCCCTGCTGGGAAATAGGTCGGAGTGAACCAGCAAGGTTTGTGTGGAAAATGAGAAGCTGTGCCCCCTCGGGAGGTGTGAGACGTCTCCGTGGTGCAGAGGTGTCCCCAGGGCTCGGAGCTGTCACCGCGTCCTTTGGGTGCAGGAGGGCAAGGGGGGAATCGTGGAACCGTGAGCACAGAGCGGTTGGGTTGGAGCGCAGCCCCTGCAGCCCGAGGTGCAGCCGGGGTCTGACAGCCTCGTCCTCTCTCGTCCCCTCTCCAGGTCAAGCATCCTCCTTCACGCAGCAGCCCCAGGACCAGGTGGTGATCGCGGGGCAGCCCGTGACGCTGCTGTGCGCCATCCCCGAGTACAATGGCATCGTGCTGTGGATCAAGGACGGGCTCGCCCTCGGCGTCGGACGGGATCTCTCCAGTAAGTGCTGGCAGCTGCGGTGCCCGAGCCGGGAGATGCTCCTGGGCGCAGAGCTCGGCCGCCCGCACGTGGTCATTAATCACGGGTTGCCGTCGGGGTAATAGGTGTTAGGGAACACCTCTGGGAAAATAAAAAGGAAATAAGTGCTCGCCGCGGGTGGAAGCCGTTTCTCTTTAACGGCCTCAAAACAAATATTTGTTTTGAGAATAATGAGCGTTCTCACTGGGACTGCAGAACCCTCTGGCTGCGCCCACACGAGTGTCCAGATCCGGAATGAGCAAAGCGTCGCCTCCAGCTCGAGGCCGAGAAGTTGGTTTCCCATGGGTGGGAGAATGAGACATCAGGTTTCCAAAATGCAGGCTGGGATGCTTCGTAAGCACTGACAGTGCCTGCTGTGGCATTCTCAAAAAAAAAAAGAGAAGAAAAAGTGTTTGGATAAATGTATTTATTGAGATCCAGCGGAGCCCTCAAATCACGGTTTGGTAATAGAGCTCCTCAGATTTCTCATTATTTAATCCCGCTATATGGGACTGCCAATGGCTTTCTTGCCACTGGAGAAGACTGGAGCAACTGTGGAGTAGAGATCCCATTTATCCTGTATATTTTGCTGAAAAGTACAATTATTTTTTAAAATATTCCCCTAAAACAAAGGGGAAGGGTTCGCTTGAGAGTCAGCAGCCTGCACCCCAGCGTGCAGAGCTGGCGTCAGGCAGCAGCAGCCAGAAACCAAGGGAGAAATCATGGTTCTCTGTCTCCAGGGGCCCTGCTCTACCCTCAGGAGAACGCCTGCTTTTCCTTCTCTTTGTGTTTGTTGTTGTTGGTTTTTTTAGATGTATATAATAATCCATTTGCCTGAGTGAGTAGTCCCTTCTTCAAATGCTTTTCAAAGCTCAGTGCCACAGCTCTTCCCCACAGTGGTGAGCTGAGCTTTCCCTACAAGACCTTGCAACACAGATGGGTGACAGCAGCTCCGCTGAAGTCTGTGGCTCGTGTGAGCAACTTCCACAGTGAGCAGAGCTGGGGCTGCTTTAGCAAGAGGAACTGCCAGCTCGCGTGCTGCCGGCTCAGCCAGTCATCTAATTAGCTAAATACAAACAAACCCATCATTTGTATTTCTTGCGGTTCAGGAGAGCAAATCCTGCCGCTGATAGCTTGTGCAACAACAAAAACACGGGAGCGTGCCAGGCTGCCTGCGCGGCGCAGAGCATCCATCAGCAGCGCCAGGAGGGACGCGCTGACGGCCGCTGTGCTTCCGTGGTGCTCCAGGGGCCGCGCTGAGCCGTGCACAGGGCAGGCTGCTCCTTGGAGGCCGTGCCCAAGCTTAGCACAAACTGAACTGGGGAATACCATAGAACCACAGTGATTGCATTGGAAGGGACCTCGCAGCCCCACTCCTGCCATGGGCTGGGTGCTCCCCACCAGCTCCAGCTGCTCAGGGCCCATCCGTGGCCTTGGGCGCCTCCAGGGATGGGGCACCCACTTCTCAAGCCTGTCCGGGTCCCTTGGGATGGCATCTCTTCCTTCTGCTGTGTCACTGCACCACTCGGTTTGGTGTCATACTGCTGAGGGCGCGCTCGATCCCACTGTGTAGATCTTTAATAAAGGTGTTGAAGAGCATCATTCTTGGGGTTTTGTGGAAATATCAGAGGGTTTCAGCCCAAGCACACGCACACAAAGCGTAGGGAATTCAAGAAATGCCACAGCAGGTCTGGGAGGGCAGGGAAGTGGTCCTAAAGCGCAGGGTGCATTCACATCCCCGTGTTCTGCTCTTGGCACCTTGAGTTTTAGGTTTCTTGCGGCTTTACAGGAGTAGTCCAAGGTCAGGTTTGACCCATCTGGCAACCAAGCTTCTGCCTTGCTCCACCTGCGTTTTGCCCCTCTGAAAACAAAGGCAAACCCTGGGCTGTGCCAGTCCCATCCTTCCCCTAGAGATTTCACATAGTTGGGCAAAGCCTGCACTTGGGATGCTGCGGGAAGCTCATCTGCCCCATGCTTTGCACCCTACAGGCTACCCGCGCTATCTGGTCGTAGGAGACCATCTGTCTGGAGAGCATCACTTGAAAATCCTGCGGGCTGACCTCCAGGATGACGCTGTCTATGAGTGCCAGGCCATCCAGGCGGCCATCCGATCGCGACCGGCCCGGCTGACCGTTCTCGGTAAGTCCGCAGTTCCCATCGCTCACGGCTTATTGGTGGGGTTTCTGTCCTCACGCTGCAAAATGTTTTGTTGCTGGGTCAGGACAAGTGGAAAAGAGCCCGTGGTGAGAGCAATACGTTGTGATCCCAAAAGTGAAAGCAGAGGGAGCAGAGCAGTTGTGGAGTGAGCAGCGTGGGCGTGGTGCTTAGTGCTTCAGCTCTACGAGTACAGGGCACTTCCACAAATGGAAGGGTGTCAGTGGCACAGGAGGATGTTGCGTGGGATTGCAAACAGGAGACTGCCCCAGCACCTTGCAAAGTCCCTTCTTGGGTGGGAGATGGAAAAGGGGTTGATGGGCTGGCAAAGTGTGTGGGAATGCTTATGGGGAGTGCTGGGGAAAGGCAGGCTGGACCAGCCAAGTTCCCAGTATGGATGGCTTCAGAGAAATTAATGAAAATGGTAATTTTCTTGAAAATCTTGGGCAAAAAAGTGTTTCCTGTCTGCATGGCTTCCGGATATATCCCAGTTATTCAAGTCCAAAGTGAAAGTATTACAGGTCTGAGGTTTGTTACGGTTAAGGTTTGGGTTTGTCTTTCTGTTGCTTTTTTTTATTAGTTAAATTTTCGGAGGGGGGGGAAAATCTTAAAAACTGAGAGTTGGACCGAGCATCCTAAGGAGCCTTAAGCATCCAAAGAAGTGGGTGCACTAAAGAACTGGTTCTGGCTGCAGGTGTGGCACCAGTATCCGAGAAAGCAAGTTGTCAATTCTGGTCTGTTTTCTCCCTCCCCCACTCTGTGCCGTCCCTACCCCCAGTCTCCCCCAGGTGCATCCTCTCCCCTCCCTGGCCCGCCAGCATTGATGGTTTCCATTTGACCCATCCTTCTGCTCAGTGAAGCAGCAGCTCCGAGCCCCGCGTGCCCCCGTATGGGAGCGAAGCCTCCATCGACCCCTCCAAGCTGTGCCGCCTCCTTCTGCTGCGAAGTCAGGAGACGTTGCTGGAGCCAGACAAAAGAAATAATGTTATTTAATTAGAGCTAAAGATTTCAAAACTAATTTAGTCCCAGGGAGCACAGGCGTACGTCAGCGCTCTGAGCGTTGATTGAGCAGAGAGATGCTTTTGTGGATCAAAAGGAAATCGTTATTATCTTTGGGGTTATGGAATGTGTTGAATAGATGGTAGTTAATGTTTATGTGAGTATACATGGTAGCTGCTAATTGGTACATTTACCTAAGATGTTCGGCAACTTATGTTAGCAGCATGTTTTCCTTTTAAGAAAATTAAAGTTAGAGCGTGTTCAGTGTAAACCCGATCGATGAGAGGATGGGGCTCTGCAGCCTGCTGGTTCCCATTGCTCCCGCTGGATGTGTCCCTGCAGATGTTCTGGGGAAGCTTAGGGCCAGTCAGGGGGGTGGGAGGGGGCACAAAATGGGAAGGTGCTTCCATCACCCCACATGGTGGGAGCTGGTGCTGGCTCCTGGTGCTCAGCTGCAGTAGCCATGGGCAGGAAGTGTGTGATGCTCTCAGGGGGCGAAGTGTGGGGTTGTTCTGCTGGGTTGTTCTGCTGGGTTGTACTGCTGGGCCGTTTCACCCCGTCCTCCTCTGTCACTCTCAGGCTTTGTCCTCTGCAGCAGACTTTGCTCACCTGGTTTTCCGCATGAGTTGGTGCTGCTTTGTCCATTCTTGCCAGCTTTTCCACTTCCTTGGTATCAAGAAATCCCCTAATGCCTCGGAATTCAGATTCCAACTGCTGTCATTCATGTCTGACAACAGCTCTACGGGGCTGATGCCTCCTACTCCCCTGCTCGGATGCAGAGCTACACCACATTTGAATTAAATATTTAAGGTTTTGTCACATTGTTTTCAAGTCTACATGGTTAAATGTAGTGGAACAGATCATTCCATAGCCTTGGAAGTCCAAGCACTCAAACAGATGAGCCTATGGGTGTCATCAGCATCAGGAGAAGTCTTGTGTTTGTAGAGTTTCAGGGACCAGTACTGCTCAGGAACCCAACCGGCCCATCCTGAAGCTGAAGGAGCCCCTTTCTGTGTCATCCCATTGCCCCAGGGTGATTCCAGGGCGCTCTCATTCCTGGGGACATCTGTCCAACAAGGAAAGGAGCATGGGGATGGGTGGTAGAATGGGATTTGGGGGATGCAGAGGCATCTGGGAGCTGCAGAGCCAGTCATGTGCCCCCAGAAAGGATCAAGGGATTCTGACAGGTCACCCAAAGCCGCTTGGAAGATGTGCTGTGAGCTCCTGGGACCACGTGCTGGGAGGGCAAGGGCTGCTGGATTGATTTCAAAAGCCACAGGAGGTCTATTTGCTACCTGGTACATCTTTAATGGCAGGGTTTCTTAATTTGCGATCTATTTAACCAAGCTGGGGGTATTAATTAAATAAAGTAAGAGCCTGATTAGGACTTGGAGAAATTTAAAAATAAAATCAGACAGCAATCGAGCGAAATTGCAAAGCAAACACTTGGGCTGTAACCACCGGAGAGTTCCCTCCGGTCTTCCATCAAAGCTGGGAGCAGGGAGGGCAAATACAAGAGATTATATAGCCAACAGATGTGTGTTGTTAAAATATGCATCTGCCAGCCGTGGAGCTGCAGGAGCCGCAGGGCTGGCTCGTGGAGCCTTCTGCACCCGGGGGACCGTGAAGGAATCGGCGGCCCCGCCAGCCGAGCTGGGATTTGCAGGCACGTTAATTAGTGTTGAGTTCCCAGCTCTTGAATGCAACCAAGCGAGGAGAAGCCGGGAGGAGAGGGAGGAAAAGGGGGGCACGGGGTGAGCCCCGGCAGCGGGAGGGTGAGAAAAGGCTGCGGGAGCCAGAATCTGGGAAGTTAAGGGCTCCGGGAACTGAAATTTGGGAATTGGAAGGTTGTGCGGCTCTGCAGACCGCCGTGGGGAAAGGGTCGGCCCTGGGGGGATCCTGGAGCTGGGACCGGGGACAGGGCTGAGAGGACGGGGACAGAGGAGCCGCAGCAGCGCTCAGTTGATACGTAATTAACTCCTACATCACCTTGCGCTGTCTTAATTCTCCCCCTCCTCGGCCCCTTCCAGTGTTAACTCTGCCTTCGTGTGCGTCCCATTAGAAATGAAGCTTTCTTAAATCAACATGAATTATTGAGCAGTACAGATTAAGTTAATTTGAAGTGAGAGCTCCTGCCTTGGAAGGCGGCACAAGGCAGGGCTGGGAGGAGCAGGAGGTCGCCGCGTTCCCGTTCAGTCACGACCCTTCTCCTCTGTTTTTCAGCTTTTTATTTTATTGAAATGTCTCTTTCCATCCCAAGTCTCAACAGCCCTCCCCTGCAGAGCAGAGTCAGCTGTTTCTATTACCAGAATGATCACTGGCAGCTCGAGACATCTGCGTTTCCCAGCTTTCCTGCTCTTTAGCAGAGTTTGATCAGAAAATGAAGAGGTTATGGCCTGGGAAAGGCCATTTTTCAGTATTAGTTTGTAATGCCAAGCTGCAGTGAGAAACTGGAACAGGGGCTGTTTCAAAGCCTGAACCAGTCCAACCTGGAGCTATCTCAACTGTTTTCCTGTACTTTTTAACAGAATTAAATTCTTTGAATGCAAAATTCAGCCTGAACCAGCATGTAGAGTCAGAATGTCAATGTGGAACAAAAAAAAAAAAAAAAGTGATAGAAATGCAGTCATTTTCTTCCTGGTAGCCTGAAAAGCCTTGAAACTGTTTCTGTCTTCGTGAAGCTGCCTTTTCTGCTGGGAATTTTTTTCAGTGGCAAAATAGGAACCGGGTCTACTGAGAATGAAACAGCAACATCAAACAATCGAGCGCAAATCCCAAATAACGTAAATGTTTGATGCTGTGTCTGAGCAGCTTAAGTTTACAGCGCTCAGAGCCGGCTCAGAGCCAGCAGCGGGGCCAGGAGGGGGGTCCTGGGGGTGGGGGGTGGGGGTGCTGAGCTCCCCGGTGGAGGAGGATGGGAGGCAGCCCCACGAGCGCTGCTTTCTCACCTTGGAAGGAGATGGGCAAAACCAGTTGATGTTGTCCCTTAGGACGCCCATCTCCCAGCATCGTGGTCTTGGGTTCGTGCCATGTGTGCGTGCCGCCTTCCTTACCATAGATTAATGTCTTACTGATCACACCCATGGCACATATAGGGGACTCTGAACAGGGCTTGGTCTCCTAGTGGAGCCGTACCTGCCCTTCTGCTGCCTTCATCACGCCGGTGTAAAGATGGGGCAGCTCAGGGCTGTTGTAAGCCCAAGCCTGGAGTGATTAGCTCGTGCTATTTTATGGACAAGCCTGCAAAATTCAGTCTTCTTCCAGGCCCTGTGCCCTGGGGTTAGGCGAGGCTGACTTGTTCTGTAGGTAAATTAATGGATAGCACTGGGAACGCAAAGCTGGGTTGGATGCTGAAGGGAGATCTGGGTGCCTGGCAGCTCGTCTCGTCTCTCTGGACTCCGTCCCCTGGTCTCCCAGCAATGCCACCTCCCATCAAACTTCACCTTGCCTCTGTCCTCAGCACTCCTACCTGCATGCTGAAGAGTGAGTGGCCAGTAAATGGGAGGCGACGCATTTAGGAATGATTAATGTCAGGATTCTTGCACTGAGCTGTGATTTCTTGTCTCGATGCAGGGAGGGCCTGACCTGTGCATTTAGCAAGCACGAAACATTCAGCTCTGCCATGGAGAGTCTTGTGCTCTGTACTGAGCTGATGGATGCCAGGCTCATAGACCTTGTGGAAGCCAAAACGTGTGCCTGTGCAAAGCCCTCTTTGCTTTGCACACCCACACATCCCTCCCCCTGTTCCCAATCGCAAAATCCCCCCATCTGTACCCTGCACACGCTCCCCTGCATCTGCATCTCGCACATCTCCTGCATTGCTCCCGACACGGCACAGGCTGCAGCGCTGTGGGGTTGGGCGTCGCGTGTGGGTTGTTAGCGACCTGACACCAGCACTGCTGCTGTCCCCTTGGCAGCTGGCAGAGAGAAATGAGGCCCTCAGAGCGTGACATCCCTGCAGCAACAGCCCCCGCTTCCCCATCGATCCCCTCAATGAAAAATGAGCCTGAAGCTCAGCAGGGGCAGGGATGGCCGGGAAGCAGGGAAAGGCTGCAGGTAAGCATCAGGTGCTCCTGCTGCCTGCCAGCCCTGGGGCTGAGCATCAGCTCCCTCCTGCCAAGGCCAGGACAGGGTTTGCCTGGGGCAGAACTTCACATCTGGAAAACCATCTTGTGATTCACCCATGGGTGCCCTTTGTAATTGATGGGAAATAGCTTCACCCCAGGGATATCCATCTCATGCTATGGCAGATGTTGGACAAATGGCCCTCTGGCATTTGGCGTTAAGGATGCTCGGGTTAGCAGCTGACATCTCATGTCCATCTGGGATAGGTGCAAGCACCCCAAGACCCAGCCTTTGCCCCACGCTCCCTCACTGCGATGTCCGGACACTGTTGGTCCCCATAGCCAGAGCAGCCATGAGATGAGGACTGAGCTCATTCCCCAGGCTGGGGTTTGCAATGTGGGACAAGGAGCGGGGTGCAGAGCTTAGTGCAGATGCTGTCTTTGACCCTGAGCTCAGCGGGTGAGGTGGGGGAGTCGCGGCAGATCATGGATTTAACACCTCTGATGAATCTCCATTGCAGCATGAAATGAGAAAGGAAAAGGTAGCTAAATGGAAGATCTCCCCTGGGCAGCGGGAAGCTGCGGCTCAGGAGTGCTGGGGAAAATAAAAAAATACATAAGGAAAAGAAAAACAGGAGCTAGGAAAACCTTGTTTCCTTTAAATATTGCAGAACCTTTGCAGGTTGGTAGGGACATGGGCTCAGGCCCATGGATATCAATCAGAGCTCTCCAGCTCCATCCCTTCTGCTCATCATGACCAGGGGAAATGAAATCCAGTGAGTCCCTCCGAGCTTTGGTGCTGTGTCATTATACCATGGAGGCTGGTATCAGCCATCTCCTTTTGGGAAATGTCAGTGCTGCATCCAACCTGGGAAGTGCTGCAGATGCCAGCACCCAGCTCCTGCACAGCACCACAGCGCATCCCTTGCTGCTGCTTCCGTAGGGCCACCCCTCTGTGGGACATCGATGCATGGAGGAATGTGACCCATGAGGTGATGGGGAGTTCCTCGGAAGCTCAGGAAGCAGGAGCTGAAATGGAAGCAGAGGGTGAGGAGGATTCCCATGGGGAGCAGTTGCAATGCTCAGGCTTCTGGATGGAGATGCAGGAGGGAAAAAGGGCTTGGTGGCACGATATGGGCTCAGCACTGCTGGGAGAACGCGGTGTGCTGCCCTCTCAGTGGCATGGTGGAAGGGAACCCAGCGCTGTATGGCCCAGCACGTCTGGTCTGTCTTAGTTTCTGTAATACCAGAGGCTCCGTGCATGACCTTGAGTGAATCCTTCAGGCTCAGATGCTGTGGAAAGGAAGAAAGTAGAAGCAAAGCAGGCAGCCTGGGGCTGTGAGCACGGCACTGCTTGCAGCATGGCCAACATCCAAGAGAAGGCAGTTCCATGCGGTCAGTTACTTGGGGCTGGGCAGAAATGCTGCTGAGTCACGATTTTGGCCGCAGGTATCTGTATTCTTTTGGCTGTAAATCACGCTGCCCCTCTGCATGGGGATGCTTTCAGGTGCTCACCTCCTGCAATGCTGCAGGACACCACTTGGAGGGGGTTCAAATAGCACAGGAGCTCCCGCGCAGCCCCAGCAGCTGCTTCGTATTCAGTTGTTGCTAGGGGAGCCCGCGCCGCTTCCTCATGGTGGGCGAGAAGTGACTTTCAAATCAAGAGGCAGCATGAAAAATTGCAGAGGGAAAATAAAGTCTTTTATGACAGCACGTTTAATTGCTTACAAAGACAAAAAATGGCCCCTCTCGCGTTCGGTTCAGCGGCTCCAGCCCAGACAGCAGCTGCCCCACGCGCCTCCGATTCCAACTGGTGGGCTGAAAAGATGCAGAAGGTGTTTAATGATAATGATAATGATTTACATTTATATAGTGCCTCGCATCCACTGGGATCACAAAGTGCTTTATGTATCTGTGGATAAAAATATACCGGATAACAAGCGCCGCATCCATCACCAAATCACAGCCGCTCCCTCTGCTCCGGGGCGGGCTCCGCTCTCCTCCCCACTGCTGTGGCACTTGGGGTGCCGCGCGGTAATTCTGCTATAAAACCAGGTGATAAAACCACTTTAAGAACAACAATGTCATAAACAGGAGAACCCTGGCTGTCATAAAGCTGCACACAGCAGAACAGGAGGGGAGAAGGTTATAAATAGGGATCGTCGTTGTCATGAAAGCAGCCTGGGAGGAGGGAAGTCTGGGAGCTGCGTGGGCTCGGGGGCTCGTCCGGCGGAGCAGGCACCTCCCGGGGCCGTGGCGGTTGGACGGGGTGACCTCAGTGGTCTCTCCCAACCCTGCCCCTCGCAGCGCTGGTTGGGGCTGGCTCTGAGCACTTCTGGCGCGTTCCTTCCCGGGTGCCATCCTCCAGCGGCGCTGCACGATTTCCCCAGTGCTCGGCACCGCGTTGGCCCAGGAGCCGCTGGTGAGCGCGGGGCGGCACCGTGCTCCTGTGTGCTGGGATGGGACGCGGTTATCAGCCCGTGCTCCCATCTTATCTAAACTGGTTCAGGTGGCAGAGCCGAGAGAGGGAAATAATTAAGCAAAGGGCAGGTGAAACGCTGACGTTATTATTTCCTAAATGGCCCGAACCTTTTACCTCGAGTATTTTTTTTATATATTTTTTTTTTGTTACGGTGACACGTAACAAGGGAGAAATGGGCTTTTCCAGATTATCTCACCCATCCACACACGCAGACCCCCCCTCCCCTCCTCCCCACCAAAATATAAATCTGTTTTAACTGGTCCTGTTGGCAAGACGGAGAAATAATTAAGGCGAAGGTGGCTGAAATGTTGATGTTATTACTGTAATGCAGCCTCCTGTTTAGTTTCTGTGCCGATGAAATGCAACCAGGGGAAAATCAGTTTTAAAGATTGCCTCCCCGAGATGCAAATTGAGGAGCGGAAACCATGTAGTCAGGAAGAAATGGTCTCAAACCAGGAAACATTTCAAAGTCGGTGACAGTCTCTTAGGGGCTTTTAAGACCACAATTTACCTTTTGACTGCATTCTATTTTCTCTGAAATCCTTTATTTCCCTCTTATTTATTGACTGGAGAGACAGCACAAAAACGAGAAAGTGATTCTCCAGCCGCTGGTCTTAAAAATCCATAGAAGAAAATTATTCTCCAGGGGGCATTTTTTTCGTTGTTGTTGGGCGCTCGCTTGCTTGCTTGATTTTCTTTTAGCACTCTCTGTGAACCGGCGCTTAATTGAATCACTTTGCACAGAGCCGGGAAGCGATGGGGGTCGGTGCCGAGGGGGTCGTGATGGGAGGAGTGGGAGCCCAGCAGCACCCAGCCATGGTGCCATGGGATCTCGTTCCCCTCGTGTCAGGAGCCGGCGGCTGTGGGGGCAGCTGCTGGCCAGCATCCCCGTGTCCATCTCTTGGATGAGCATCCCTCTCCTGGATGAGCATCCTTCACCTTGACGAGCATCTCTCTGGGATTAGCATCCCCCCCCGCCCACCCTGCTGTTCTAGCATTCTCCTCCTGGGTGAGCACCCCACTCTTAGATCAGCATCCCCCTCTTCAGTCCACATCCCCTCCGGACTAACGTCCCTCTCTTGGGTTAATACCCTTCTCCTGGATGACCTTCCCTCTCTTGTTTTCGCACCCCTCTCCGTGCAGCAGCACTAAGGGATGGATGAACCTCCCTGCCATTTGTTTGCATCTCATGGCACACAGAGCAATCCCAGCGCGTTCCCAGGTGCTCCTCTTCAACCCTTCCCTTCCTGCTCCTCTTCCCCAATTCCCATAGCATCTCCAACTCCAGCAGAGTGCCCCCGAGGACGCAGCCCCCCACACCTCCGTCGCCGTGCTCGCAGCACCCTCTCCTGTCTCAGCTGCCTGCACTGCATTTCCAGCTCTCTGCGTTGCACACTGGGATCCTGTGCCCGGGCTGAGGCTGTGGGTCCAGAACCCAGTGCTGCTCCTCCAGCTCTGCAGAGCTGCTGGGAGAACTGGGGCATATTTAACTAAAAGCCATTTCTAGCAGAGGTTTGTTATAATTACTAATTAGATCTGGTTATAATTATCTCTCTCTGCAATCCCATACCTGCCACAGAACAGCTCCGCTTCCTCCTAACAATTAGCTGAGAAACTCTTTTATGATGCGCTGGGTGATTACATTGCAATCGCCGCGCTGACTTATTAAAGAAGGGCTGATATTTACAGAAGAACAAATTAGGCTAAAATTAACTAGAGTAAATGAAGAATACCGAGTTTCTCATCTGCTTCCCTTTCTTTCCTGCCTCTGGGCTCTCTCCTGATGCTCTCGGTACAGAACCAAAGCGCAGCGCATCAGAGCTCCCCTCCTTGCTGTCCCTCTGCCCACCTGTGCATTCATTCAGTGCAGCAAAGAGTTAACCACCCAGCAGCGTCCATGTGTGTTTACAGATGCCCATAACCCTTTTTATTTGAGTGGTTTTTTGTGAGCTCAGCAAATGCCACGTGGGGAGGTTGGAAACAGCCATGCTGCACAAGAGCCGTGTGTCAGGTCCCCAAAGCCTTGAGATGGTGCGAAGGAGGGAGGGAATTCCTAGCAAAAATAAAAACACTTTGCTGCTGTGATTGGTGGAGCACCCCAGGGTCATGCTCTGCAGGTCTGCTGTGCTGCAGACTGGAAATGTGTTGGCTTTTCTTTGATGAAAGGCTCCGCTTCTCCACTGTTCAAATGGGTTTAGGATCTGGGCTGGGAGAAAAGTGCAAAGCGAGGCGAGGAGCGCGCTGTGGCTGCTGCATGTTGGGGGCACGTGTTTGCTGCAGGAGCTGGGGAGGTTGTGTCCTCCAAAGCAACGGGGGCTTTCAAGCTGTGAGGGCGGGTGGACCCATTCGGAGAGAGAGAGGCTATTGCCAAAATAAGTGTTCGTCTGGAGCTGGGCGGCCTGTTTTCAGTCTCCCATCAATTCACCTGGAGTCACTTGCTCTGAGAGCCCACGGCGTTGGCTGGCTGAGGGATTTGCGTTGCACACGTTTCACGTGAGCTTTCCTGCCGTGGAAGGTTGGCTGTGGGAAATCTCGAAACATCGGTTTTGACGGACGCCATCCACTTTTGTTCTAAATCAGCACTTCTTGTTCAGCAAAACTGACCTAAATTTCTAAGCTCAGAAATAACCGGAATGGGAAGCACATCTCAAGCGTGCGGTGAGAGCTCTCCAACCCGCCCAGAGCACATCTCCCCTTTCTGCTCCCAACAAAACGCCGTCTCCCCATCTTGGTAGTGCTGGGAACATCTCTGTCCATGCGCCATACCAAGGAATCCATCTCTGGGCACAGCAGAGCTGCAAGAAGGGCTCCTGCAGCCCTCCAGGGGGGATGCATTGAGCATCCTGAGCATTATTCCCGCGGCCACATGCACGGCTGCGTTGTCTTTGGCTGTACCAAGGGCACGGCCGGACCGCTCTGGATGCAGCAGTGTCCCACGAGCTTTGCCTCTGGGCTCTGCCGCTCGTGGTGATTTTTCTGTTGGCACTCGTTGTCTTCGCCAGCTTTTGTTAATGCCTGTGGGAGTTATTTGTGGGTCGAGCTCAATGAGAGCTCTGTTTGAGAGTGGGAATGATGGGAAAGGGCTGAAGGAGCCCTTCAAATGAGGGTCCCCCCGGGATGGAGGGCTGGATCACAGTCAGCAGAAATGGCATCACATCCTCTGAGGCTGCTTTGCTGTGGCTGATGGGGTCATTTCTGCTCAGACCATTGGGGTCTGAAGGGTAACCAGGCTTAGGGGAGGTGCTGCCTTCCAGCCCATGGCATTCAGGGCTCTTAGAGGGAGGAAGAATACCTCCAAGGAAATGAATGGCTTTGGTGCATTGGGGATGTGATCAAATGAAGGGAAGAGCGGCCAGGCGGGCTCCCCCCCGAACAGAGCTTTGAAAACTTGGGTGATTGGTCTCAAAGAGGGGTTCGTGCGGGGCTGAATGGCCTCAGGACAGGATGCATGGGGGGGGGCAGACAAGGGCGTCCCAGGTCTGCGCCTGTGGGACCGAACCTCTCCGCACCGCGTGCACGGAGCTGTGCGGCCGCTGATAACCAGCTTCAGAGGGCCGAGACGTGTCAGCGCCGGGAACATTGTGATTGATCGCAGCAGGGCTGCGCTGGCTTCCTTCAGAACATCTGGCCCTGGCCAGTGTCAGAGATAAGGCAGCGCTGTGCATTGATCAACCCCATCCGATGCGTCCCGGCTTCATCCGTAACGATTTGCTCTGCCCTTATTGCTTTGCGTGGCTGAAGGACAGAGCGCTGTGCTGGAGCGCAGCCTTGATTTTGTGGCTGATTCGTGGCAAAGCTGAAGTCGGTTTCTGATGGGGGATTTTGGGGCATGGGGCTGGGAGGCTCCGCCACCCCATGGAACATCCTAAAACCATGCTGACCACCCAAAAACCCTACATGCCACCCTAAAACCATGCGCACATCTTCATCCCTCCTTCACCTCGCTCATCCTCCCCAGCCCCTGTGATAGCTGGCTGCTTTGTGGGTGGGTGTGATTTAGAGGGGAGCGTGTGATAAAAGCTGTGGCCTTTAGGAAAGCAAGGAGAAGGTGGTGGGGGCAGAGGGCCGTGCTGGGGGTGTGTCCCATCATTGGAGTCCTTGTGGATGGGGATACCCAGGTCCCATCCCAGCACAGCAGTGGGGATGCAGGGCGATGTGCGGTGACCGCAGTGTGGTTGTGCATCCCCGTGGCTGTGCCTCAGTTTCCCCCCGCTGTGCGCCCACACCGCTCTGTGCTCAATGGGAACTGCACCAGCAGCTCTGACGGATTTGCTGGGTGGGTGTTTTCTTTTCAGCTGGAGGAGGAAATGTGGAGTTTGTTGCTCTTTGTGCCGAGAATCTTTCAAGCAAGCGATCAATACCCGGCCAGCCACCTGCGCGCTTTGTCAGAGCTTGGAGGGGCTGCGGAAACTTTTGCTGTTTCCTCGTAGCAAAGGTTTTTTCAGTAGAATACAAATGCTCACTTATCCCGTGTCAGATCCGCTTGTGTTTCCTCTGACAGCCCTTGCAGCCAGAAATTGGGTTTAATCCCTGTGGGGATGGAAAAACCCAATATTTAAAAATTGCTCATTTGCTGGATGGGAACTGAGATCATTAATGGGGGGGGGGGGGGAGGGAAATGTTGTAGGAAATCTTAGCATGGAGGTTTGCAATGCGAGGAGGGTCCGTGCCTTGCAGACAGATGGACGCAGCAGGAGGGCTGTGGTGTGGGAGGCACGGGGCCGTCCCCCTCCTGTGTCCCTGTCCCCTGTGTGGGACAGAGGGGCCACATCGCTGCTGCGCCCACCCACGCTCTCCCTGCCTCCATCCAACACACACCAGACAAATAGGGCCGAGGGAGAGATGCACTATTTAAACTTTCATCACTATTTTTCTCCCTTGCTCCCCTTGTTTCTTTTGATTTATTTTTCAGCGTGTTTTCCCCAGGCTGCGCTGCCTGCATCTTTTTCCTCTCCTCCTTCCCTGTAGCTTCCAGACCCTGCAGCTTCCAGAGAGCGCTCTGCATTCTGCAGGCTGCCTGCAGCCCCATCCCGTTGCCACCCTTTGTTTTGTTACCAGCCGGGCTCCTCTGCAAAGGAATTGCAATGCTAGCTCCATCTTTCTTCCCCAGTGTCCAACTATTCCTTCTTAGTCCTTTCTCCCAGCCTTCCCCAGCCCATTCACCACAACCAGATGTACTCTCTCCCATGCTCATTTTATTTGGTAGAATGAAGGCAGCCTCATTTGCTCCCACCCGGCGGGGAAGCAGCTCAGGTCATGCCTTGCTCCATCCCTGTTCTGGAGAGAGGTGCATCTTCCCAGGAGACTGCAGATCACATCCTGCTCCTTGCAGCCTGCAGACCTGGTCCTGGAGCGTGAGGTTGGATCTGCAAAGGTTTGCATTGCAAAATACTCCACCCAGCAAGCAGCTGCATGCAGATCAGGACAGTGCCCGGGTACGCTCACCCCGAGCAAGTGTAGCATGATGCCCTCATAAGCTTGACTTGTCTACAAGAGGCAGACATGCCTCCTTGGCAAGCCTGCAGTGCACATCTAAATACACAAACATTTCTCTGTGCCAGAACAAAGCCTCCGGGTCCCTCTGGCTGCCACCGAGGGCAGGCAGGGTCCTGGGGGTGGCACCCAGCAGCAGGCTGGGATGCTCGGAGGGTGCTCGGACCCCTCCGCTTTGGGGCTGGCAAACCACTGCTTTGTGATCCCTGCAGGCATCTGTTTCTGGCCTCACACAGCGTGCTGAGCACCACCCCCACCTCTGGGAAGATGGGCCGCACTTGGGCAGCCCTTCCCCAGGGAGGTTTGGGCTCCGTGGGGACACGCGTCTCGTGGCAGCTCCGTGTTCCTTCCAAGGCGCCGCTCACGGGGCTCCTCGGGGGCACTCAGCAGCTGCCGCTCCATCCCAGCGCCGGGTGCCGACCCCACTGGGAGCACTGAGGGCAGGATGCTGACACTGCCTGCAGGAGGCTGGGTGCAGCCAGGCCCAGCAGCGGGGAGGTGCCAGCAGCCGCACACAAAGGCAGTCAGCGTTAATTAGGAAGCGGCGCTGGCGGCTGGAGGGCCTTTGCTTTCCCTACTCGCAGGAGAAGACTCCTGCCCGCAGGATCTTGTTATCTCAGTAAATACTGAGGATAATTGAGGCTCCGTCTGCCTGCCACAGAGCTGCCCAGCTGCCTGATGGCCAGTGGCACGTGGACATGGATGTCGTTCTTGGTCAGAGCGGTGCCAGCCTGGGGTGCTCAGCGCTGGTGATCCTGCTCGGTGCTGCTGCTCAGCCACACAGGTGAAGCTCGCAGGCCGGGCTGCGTGCAGGAAGGCCTCTAACTCACCAGCTGATGGAAGAAGGTGCTGAATGCACAGCCCAGCACGCAGGTCAGCGTGGCCTGCAAGTCTGAAAGTACTCAGCAAGTGCTGTGTTTTGGCAGAAAACTGGTTTTGATGACGGGAAGCTCGGCGTGCTTTCTTCTGTAAGTTTCGTTAATGGTCAGAAAAAGAGTAGATCTCCAGCTCGAGGCCCTGGAGGGCTGCAGGTCCCCCCCAGAAGGTCGCTTTGCAGAGACCCCCCGTGCACCTCGCCCCTCCGCCTTGGGGTGCGATGGCAGCCACAGCCCGTGCTCTGCTCATCCCTGCTCGTATTCTCTGTACGTGTTCCAGGCACGTGAAGGTTAACTCCCTGCTCCTTGCTGTCAGGATTAAGGAGCCCACAGCCCCAAACAGCTCTTCCTATTTATATCCCTCCGTTAATCAGGAAGGCTAGCACTTCTACCGCTACGTGATTAAAAATTAGGAGACCGGATTCCGTAGTGGTGCCTTATAATAACAACAATCCTGGGAGCACAGGGGATGAATAATGGATCACGGCTCTGCGCTGCCGGCTCCTTGCTTCCCCTTATTCCTTCCCTTCTTCATCTTCCGTTCTTCCCTTCCTTCTCCTTCCCCGGGCTGGAGTTGGGCTGGGGAAGGCATGTGTCCTTCACTTTGCAGGAGTTAGGGCAGCTGGGAGATGTCGCCGATTGCTGTCAGCAGCCCCTCTCCTCCTGAGCCAGGTCCCCTGCTTAGTGAGCCTGGAGGTCATCGGTAACCCCACAGCCACGTGGGTGCCTGGGGTTGATAACCACTTGGGAGGAAGCAGTCAGGACCTGTTCTCTCCTTTTCTCTTCCTCATCCCTTCAGCAGCCCCCAGGTCTTGCTGCTAATCCAGCGGGGAAACAGGAGCAATGCAGGTTGGAAAAGTGGGTTTGCTGGCATGGGGAAATCATACCCACATGGGGCTGTGATGTCCCATAGGCTCCGTCAGCAGCCTTACACCAGCACTGCAGAAGGATGCTGTGAGCTGGAGGGAGCAGCCAGTGGCAGGACAGCAGCCAGGGGTGTTGAGCATGGTCCCTTCATTTCATTCCGAAAGGCTTTTCGGAGCAAGGCTCGTGGGCTGCGCTTCTTCCTTCTGCACAAGATGAGTTTCCAATATTTCACAAGCTGAGGTCAAATTCAATTAATAGCTTCAGTGAGGGGGAAAAAAACAACTGGGAAACATGTATTTCTTTTTTTTTCTTTTTCTTGGAAGAGGTATGAATGCATTCAATGAAATAGCTGGTTTTTAAAAGAGTGAAAATACTTCCTTAGTGGTTAAACAGCATCAGAACGAAGCAGAGTTTCCATCTCCTCCCGTTCCGGGGCCTGACACAGTTTGACTAACCCAAAAAACACAGATTTTCACATTTTTCACTCTTGTAGCTTGAGAAATACACGTTCAGGATCCATGTAGAAAAGCTTTCTTTCCTCCCGTTCTTGGGTTCCACCCGCTGAGCCGAAAAATCCCATTACTCACCACGTTTGGCAGATGCCTGTGCGAGCAGCCTTGTGTGCAGGCTGCGCATCTGCTCGCTGCGCCCAGGCGGGCAGTCACCTCCCGGTTGTCAGAGAACATAATCCCCTTCCAGCTCCTGACTGGGCTTGGAGGAGCCAGCAAGGAGCTGTTAGAAATGTTCCTGGGCCAACTGAAAGGCGCAGCGTGGAGCTTGGGCATCACACGGTGCTGGCTCCAAGAGGGGGAGAGCAGCCCAGCCCCGTGAAAAGGGCTGGTGTTGGAAGCATCTCTTCTCCAAAGAGCGGTGCTGCACGGCACAGCTGCCCAGGGAGGGGGGGTCATCCCTGGGGTGTTCCGGAGCCGTGGGGAGGTGGCACAGAGGGACAAGGGCAGTGGGCACAATGGTTTGGGGGGGGTTGGGGATCTGAGAGGTCTTCTCCAGCCTCAGTGATTCACATGGGAATGCGTTTTCCCCATGTCCTGTGCGTTCCTGCTGGCTTCCCAGTGCTGGGAGCCCCCAGGAGTCCAGTCTCCCACCTTTCGCCATGCTAAGGTGCCAAGCTTCAAGGACTGGTCCCCAGAAAGTCACCGTGCCCCTGATCTTCTTCCCCATCCGACACGGAGATGCTTGTGGCTGCAGTAGCAGCAGAGCCGTGCCCTGTGATGAGGATACGGCTCACACAGGCTGTCAGACCACGACTGTTTCAAAGGCATGTTGAGATCTTAAATATCTCCTCGCCGCCCCCAGCAACGCCTGCTTTAAGGGATGGAGATGCTTGAAAGACTTGGCAGTGGTGAGCCTGAGCGAGAGGAATTTCACAGCCTTTTGTGCAGCCAGAGGGTGGCACAGAGGATGAAGTGAAAGCAAAAGGAGGATCAAAGCTGGACAAGCGTGCTCAGCGCTTCTCTGCCCCTCCATGATGTGGGGAGCCCTGCTCGGGGGCTCTGCCGATGCCCACAATAAGCAGGGGCAGAGCTTTTACGTGAGGGTGTCCCCTGGGGGTGACCTGATGTCCCCATCGCAGCCACCGACGCGGTGTGAGCTCCCAGCCCTGGCAGCAGGTTTGTTTAATGCTGGCAAGTCATCGCCTCCTTCACACCCGCCGTGTCCTTGCCTTGCAGTTCCTCCAGATGACCCCGTCATTATGGGGGGACCCATCATCAGCCTGAGAGCAGGGGACCCCCTCAACCTGACCTGCCACGCGGACAACGCCAAGCCGGCAGCCTCCATCATCTGGATGCGGAAAGGGGAGGTCGTCAACGGGGCCACCTACTCCAAGGTGAGGCAGGGCAGGGTGGGGACACGCTGTGCTCTTCCCTTGCTTCAGGATGGGTCCTGGGGTCCTCCACGCAGCCCCAAAGCCATCGGGGCAGCACCTTCAGCTCCACACCCCACGTCATCCCATGCAACATCCTCAGTGGGAGGAAGATGCACTGCCAGCTGGTGCTGAGGTGGGCTCTGCCCAGAATCTGGCTGGCTTTCTGCACCCTCACATCGCCTATACCTCACCTGGGATGCCCACTTCTCCCCCCTAGAATCCCATCTGGATGTTGTGCTTGTATTGCTCAAGGAGTAAAGCCAGCACTGACCTTGGCTGTAGCAGAAGCTCTGAAACAGAAGGGTTTTTTTTACCGTGACATATGTCCCCGCCTCTAGCTGCAGTTTTCTATGAAAAATTGTCAGGGTTGTTGGCATTTTTTAATTTAAACGGAAAGCCTTTATTGGGTCATAAAGGAAAACATCAAAGAGCAATCAGCAGTGTACTCGGAATGGGTGCCCACATGTTCTCCTGTTTATCAAAGCCTGATGCCTGGTAAGTGCTAAGGATTCAGGAACACTTGACATTTCTAATGAAAATTTCTAAAGCACAAAATGCAAGGCACAAAATGGGTCAGTTTACAGCCATTTGTAATGCAGGCAACTTCTAAGTTCAGAGTGAAAGGCATTCCTCTTGAGCTCCTGAAGATCTTTTTAATAAACATTTCTCCCTGCCACCACCATTCAGCCTCCTCCCCGCAGCATCCCAGCCTGCCTGGAAAAGCAAAGCCAAAATCTTCCCTTTAAGACCATGCCTCAGTTTTCATCTTTTTTTTTTTTTTTTTTTTTTCCTAATGTAATTAAAATCCAACCCAGACTTCATTTGATCCAGATATTCCCGTCAACCAAGAAGCCATACTGCTCAGGTTACTGATTGCCTGAAACCATTTGCTCCGAGTGATAATTCCTTTGTTTCTCTGAATTTCAAATCCACCAGCTGATGAATATTGCAGCCCCACTGCAGTCACAGCCAGGCAGCACAGATTAGCCACAGCTGACTTAAAGACCCCAAAACTTCACCCTGCTGAAGGGGACAGCAGATAGCACCTATAGCTGCCTCTTTACATCTCCCTGTCCCCTTCCAGACCCTTCTCCGTGACGGCAAGAGGGAGAGCATCATGAGCACCCTTTTCATTGCCCCCTCCGACATTGAGAACGGGGAGAGCATCGTCTGCCGGGCCACCAACAAAGCCATCCCCAGCGGGAAGGAGACCTCGGTCACTATTGACATCCAGCGTGAGTAGCATCCAGCGCCCGGTCCCCCCACCCAGCCTCCATCACACAGGGCTGGGGATGGGCTTTGCTGGTGCAGAGGGGTCATGGAATCATCACAGAATGGCTTGGGTTGGAAGGAACCTTACAGATCACAGAACCATAGAACAGTTGGGTTGGAAGGGGTCCAACCCCTGCCATGGTCTGGTTACCACCAGATCGGGCTGCCCAGAGCCCCATCCATGGCCTTGGGCACCTCCAGGAATGGGGCACCCACAGCCCATGTAACAAGTCCGTCTCTCTCCTGTTTATAAGCTCCCATTAAATACAGAAGGGTCAGAGACATGAAGTCTTATCTCCCCTGAGCTCCCTAGGGCTCCTGATGTGCACCTTCCCAGCTTGTGCATTGTGTCCATCTCTTTGAGCCATGTGCTGGGTGCCTGGTACATGTCACTGGTAGACATGTCTTCCTGTGGGGGCTCCCCATCCCATGACATACATAGGTAATGGCCTCAAGTGGTGCCAGGGGACGTTCAGATTGGGTAGTAGGAACAATTTCCTCTCAGAAAGAGCAGTGCTGCACTGGAACAGCTGCCCAGGGAGTGGGGGTGTCACCATCCCCGGGGTGTTCCAGAGCCATGAGGATGTGGCACTGAGGGACGTGGGCAGTGGGCACAGTGAGGCGGGCTGGGGTTGGACTTGGGGATCTTGGAGGCCTTCTCCAACCTGAAGGATTCTGTGGTGCTGTGATACAGCTGGCACTGGTCAGTGCCTGGTGGGTGCCCATCCCTTCCTCACAAATCCCATTTCTCAGCTCCCTTCCCACCTCTGCAGCAGCCGCTGCTCTCAGGCACGTCCTGACCCTTCTCCAGCCGGGCTTCATTTGCTCACACAATTCCTCCAGCTGTATTTACCAACAGTTTGCAAATGCAGGGTGCTCAATATTAGCATGCCAGCTGCTTTCCAGAGTCCAATTAAAACTGCCTGAACAAACTCGAGCGCAGCAGAAAATGCACCATTTAAGATTTCCAGCTTTTTGCTGCCGGAAGATTAACAGGCTCTTGGGTCGCTGTATAGCATGTCCTGACAGAAGCGGCCAGATAAAATGAGATAATAGCACGGGTTATTTCACAGCCTGCAAACAGTGACAATAGCTGGAGATGCACGTGCGTTCCCACAAACAACGCGGAGCCGGAGGCATCATTACTCGGCGCGGTTGCAGCGCGGGGTGGGAGACGTGAGCTGCATCCCTGAGCCTGATGGGATCTGCTCTAAGGAGACAAGGACCCAATGAGGAGCACCAGCTTCCACTCCGAGCCATTAAATACTCCGTGCTGTGAAAGTAATAATAATAATAACATCCTCTCCAGCTATTAAAAGTATGTTGTTCTTAATGGGGTCTAACGAGGATATCAATTTCCCAGGGCTGGATGGGTGACGGAGGGGTAGGAAAGCACCGAGATGGATTGAGCAGCCTGCGCTCTGCTGCGAGGTGCCTGGGCTCGTGTCCTGTGCAGGAGCGTGAGCGCGGCTGCTTCAGCTGATGGCCAGGACAAGGCTGGCTCCCATCAGTCCTACATGGACACTGCCAGCCTTAGCCTGGGCAGCAGGGAAAGAGCTGAGTCATAAACACCTTCACCTTCCACAAAAATAGAAGAGAGAGGAAAAGGAACCAAGGAAAAAAAAACCCGGAGTCTGTTATAGAAACACTAAGCAACTCCAGCTGGAACATCTGTTCAATGTGATTTCTGTTCCACCAGCCACATCAAAGTCAGCCTCCTGTGAGTTATGCACCGAACATCACAAGTGGGATTAAAATCGTGTTTAATAGTTTGATATGCCATAAACTATTTATACTGCCAGAGCCCAGTAGCTCTATGGAAATTCACATCCAGCGTGCTGGGATGGGAGGAGCAGGGTTATCGCTTATCCAAAGCCATTTGCTCCAAGCCTACACACACGCATGTGTAGTTACTCATTTTTCCACCTTCGCTTCATGGCAGGGAGGGGTTTGACCGCGTCCACGTGTTGCTGCCGTGGACCAGGGGGACTCGCTCTGCTGGCGATGCTCAGCCCGGCTGTGCAGCGATGCATTCCTTCGTGCTTTCCATGGAGGGAGCAGGGCTGGGGGCACCAGCCCTCGTGCTGCGGCCTCGCACCCAGCAAGGCTGCTCCCTGGTTCTGTGGCGCTGGGGTGGGTTTGCCAGCAGGGATGCTCGGTACGCACACCGGCACGTGCGCTCTCCCCCGGCTCTGATTCCATTGCTCGCGTTAATTACAAGAAGCCAGGCAGGACTTAGCACTGTAACCGAGTGGAATTACATCCTGATGAGTGACAGTTGGTGTCTTTTTCTTTCCCCATGGAACACCCCAAAACTCGCCCGCACGCAGCGACGCTCCTCACGGCACCTCGTGGGAAGCTGGCCAGATTGGAAAGCCCGATCCCATTTGTGAAGGGGAAGATCAAAGACTTTAATTCATTTCCTTTGCTCCTTCCCTTTTTTAATCTACCCTTTTTTTTATTTTGAGTGTGAGGAGGGAGCCGGGCTCATTTTAATACAAAGAGGCTCCTCTGTAAATCGTAGGCACAGCCACTAAACCATCAAACAATGGGGAAGCTACTAAAGAGAAGTGTGATTCATACTTAACAAAGGAAGGTGATTAGCTGTTGTTGTATAACAATGGGGAAGTGTCAGGATGCCTGCAAATGAATTAGGAGCACGCTATATATCTCTGGGCTGTTATGTTAGTGAAGCTCATTTATATTCCCAACTGCGCCCATCTTTATTGTCATTTGAATTGCACATTTTAAAATGAGATTAGGGTAAATTGAAAATACCTATAATTTCCCGTCATAATTTCCCATCAAAAAGGCAGGTGGCTCTGCTGGCAGCAGCCCAGGGCTCCGGCTGGGTAAATTGCCTTGGGGTCATGGGGATGGAGTGCCGAGTGGTACCCAGCGCAGCGGGGGGTGTCAGCGAGGATGGGGATGGAGGGGTCGGGTAGGGTGGGCACGGAGGGCAGGGGTTGGCAGTCTCATGTGGTCACGTGACGTTTTTTCTCCCTTTTAATGAGGTCTCATTCTCCAAACCTAAAGCTGGAGGTCCACCGCCTCCTCTGAGACAGCAGGAGAAATTAAAACCGCTCTGGATATTCTTATCCATCTCAGCGCTGCACCCTTTTCTCGCTTGCTTTCATCAGTTCTCTTCTCAATTTTGTTTGCTGCTAAAGCACTCGGATGCTTATCTTGTAAAAGGAGAAGAGAAACAGAGCGGCAGCCGGGAGAACCGAGAGGCCTGTGACACCAATAAGGACTTGGCAGAGATGATTAGGCTGATGAAAGAGCAAAAATGCCACTTTCAAGTTAGCGGGTAGACAAAAGATCATCATTACCCAGCAAGATATTAAATGGGAACTCTTCAAAGCGGGTTGATTTCCTTAAACGGGAATCAGAGCCTGTGCTAATGGTTTTGAAGGGAGATGCTGTGTCAAGCGGCGCGTGGCGTGGCAGCGAGGAGGGAGCAGCTTGGATTGGAGCAGGGATTGGAGGCTGCCGAGCAGAGGTGTGGATCCTCTCCTTCCTTGGTGGGAGGTCAGCCTCGGGTAGCCCAAAGGGCTCTTACAGCCCATTCTTCTATGGCCTCAGAGCTTCTGTGCTGCTCTGCCCTTTGCTTTCCAGGCTTGGAAGCATGAGCGATGGGCTCATCCCTGTCTCTTTGCAGACCCTCCCCTGGTGAACCTGTCCGTGGAGCCACAGCCGGTGCTGGAGGACAACACCGTCAAGTTCCACTGCTCCGCCAAGGCCAACCCCGCCGTCACCCAGTACAGGTAAGGCAGCCGTCCAGCTCGCCGTCACCGTGCGTCCCAGGGGACAAAACCAAGTACAACTCATGGGCTGAGATCAAGGGAGCTCGGTAGGACAGGATAATGGCTATGCAAAACAAGGGATGCACGATGCAGTTGCTCACCACGTGCTGACCGATGCCCAATCAGTCCCCGAGCACCAGCAGCCCTCTCCCCAGCCAACCCCCCCAGTTTTATTGCTCAGCATGACGCTCTATGATACAGAATATCTCTTTGGTCAGTTTGGGCCAGCTGTCCTGGTTCAGTCCCCTCCCATCGTGCACCCCCAGAATGATCACTGGCAGGGCGCTGTGAGGAGCAGGAAAGTCCTTGGCTCCATGCAGCACTGCTCAGCAACAACTAAACTGTCCTAAATCCAAAGCACAGCCCCACACCGGCTAATAGGAAGAAAATTAACTCCATCCCAGCCGAAAGCAGGACAGAGGCCTGGCACAGAGCTGGCAGAGCCATCTGCTCAGGAATGTAACGAGCGAAACAAGTGAAAAATCTATTATGGGAAAATTGGAAAATGCCTTTTCGTTGCGCACGCTCTTTTGTGGTTTGAACAATACAACTGCAGTGCCATCAGCGGGTACTTGAGCAGCCACGTGCAGCCACAGCAGAGCTCAGGAGGGAGTGGGCTGGAGCTGCACTTTGACACTGGCAAGGTCAGAAAGGGGAGAATCGGAGGAGGAGAAACCTGGCCAGAAGGAGGAGCAGGCGCTCCGTAGTCGCTCCAAACTGATGAGCAGGGTGCAGCCGTGGCCATGCCCTTGCAGGCAGGCTGTCCCATTGCAGGGGAAGCAGGGCTGGCAGCGTGCATCGCTGCAGGCTGGCAGTCAGGGGCACACGCATGCAGGCGGGCTGCAATGTTTGTGCACCAGCGTGGGTTTGTGAGAGCAGAGGGGGCAGCTCCGGGGACGGGTTAGCGCGACCCGCCTCCTGTCGGGCACGGACGCCTTAATTAGTGCGATCGAGTTTGCTGGTAGGAACGATTCCTTCCGGCTGGATATCTGCTATCAGCACAACAAAGCAATAATTGCATTCCTAGTTACACAGAAGAGTTATTAATTTCAGAAGTCAATTAATGTCAAAGATACAAATAGCCCTGTTTTTGTATTTAGCATTGGGAGGGGAAGCGGTGCACGGCGGCCGGGCTGGCCCCCCCCACCCGCAGCGCTGCCCGTGCCCCCCATCCCACCCCACAGCCCCATCCCTTTGCTGTTCCTGGGGCTGCTGTCTGCTTTCATAGAATCACAGAATCATTAAAGCTGGAAAAAACCTCCCAGATCCCCACCCCCACCCCACCGCGCCCACTGCCCACATCCCTCAGTGCCACATCCCCCATTCTGGTGCACCTCCATGGGGTGACCCTCCCCCTCCCCGGCCAGCTGTGCCCCTGCAGCACTGCTCTTATGGAGCAGAAATGTTTCCTTTGCTGCAAAGTGATTCATTTCCTGACGGATCTTAGTTAATGGCACATTTCTCAGGTTGTAAAAGGTAGGGTTGGTTTGGGTTTTTTCAAAAAAAAAAAGGAGGCATGAAAAATTCAAGCACTTTGGGCTTTTGATTTCTTAAGTTCCCCTAACATGTTAACATCACACACGGCTTTTTCCCTACCACGGTGACAAGCAAACAGGATCCAGCAGCACACGGCGGGGCTTCCTTCCGCCTAATGGCTCTGATTGATCGGGGCCGATTCATTGCCCTCCCCAAAGACCCCAGAGCCCTCCACTGGTTGCGTCGAGGCAGCAGAATTCTCAGCACCGAAGCTCAGCACGGGATATCCCAGCTGGGAGGAGAGAGGAGGATTTAAGGCTTTGACATCAGGTGGCAGCAGGATGCAGGAATCCATGGCTCGGGGGCACCCCAGGGAGAGCAGAGCAGGAAAACCCATTGCCATGCACCAGGAGCTGCAAGGGTGGGAAGCGTGAGCCAGGATGAACTTAGTCTGCCTTAAAACAAACGTGCAGAAGTACATTGGGAGCAGAGAGGAAGAGCGGTGGATTTTCTCCCCCTGGAAAGAAGCAAGCTGATATATTTCCTATGGCTTCCCTCATCCTCAGATAGAAATATCAGATCGTGGTCGGCAGTCAGCATTTATTTTTAATGCCTCCCAATCTGTTTGTCAGTAAACAGCTCTGAACACAAAGGAAAATGTCTAAACGCCATAAATCCCCTTTTCTGGGCATAAATCCATAGGCAGCGCCGTCCATGCCGTGAATACATGAGCAAGCTGTCCATTTGCTCTGCATTTGCAGGGGAGCAGGGCAGTCGTGCAGTGCCACTGCCACGGACCATCCCTGGAGCTGCCCAAGGCGGTAGATGGGGCTCTGGCAGCGTGGACTGGGGGGCACAACCAGCCCATGGCAGGGGTGGAACCGGGTGGGCTGTAAGTTACCTTCCAACCCAACCATTCTGTGTTTCTATCATACGATCCTATGGCTTCTCCCATCTGCTTCAGCATCACGGCCGGGCTGTGCACACCCAAAGGCCATCGGGCAATTTCCTGGCTTGCTCCTGCTGCAAGCCAACAGGCAGGAACGGGAAGGCAAGAGAGTAATTAGCTGTCGTCGTGGCTCTGCCACCTGTGATGGCGAATAAAATTAATGGAAGCAACACAAGTCAGAGCGACGTGAACCGACTCACAACCAGGCCTCCTCTTTGCTCACTTCAGATCTCTCCATTTGCCAATCTTCCCTTGGCTTTTGATGTCTGGTGTGTGTCTGTGGGGTGTTTTTTTGCTGTTATTATTTATCACTTGCGGTAAGAAAGAGAATCTTTAAGGTGGCAGAAGAAAATGGGAAAGTTTAATATTGCAAGAGGCAGAGTCCCTCAGCCTTTTGGGCTCCTCTGATGATGATTATTTTTGCAGCGATGGGGAGCAGCTACAGGCAGGGCAATAATAAATGCCTCGCTCCGGTGCATTGATGCAGTGCTCTCACCTCGGGGCCAGCAGGCACCTCCACACACAGTGTTATTTTTGCAGTCACAGCGAGGATGGGGCATTTTGAGCAACCTTCCTGCATCACCCGCCGAGCTGGGGTGCAGGGTGCTTGCAAAATAAGGTATGGAGCTGGTGGACAGATGGATAGACGTGGACAGAGCTGCCACCAGCTGCTGCGTTGAATGTTCCATTCGACAACACGCAACGCTAATTGCATAAGGTGTGGCATGCCCAGGCAATGCTGCAGCACAACTGGAGCCCGGGAGGAGCATTTATTTAATAGCCCCCAAGGGATGCTCCTCCAACCCTCCTTCCCCATCCTGTAGCAGAACAGGGACTGCATTTGGTGTGGGCCAAGCGATCTCCCTCTGCCAACACTGGGCTGAATTTGGATGCCCAAATGCCTCCTGCATCCCCAGTGCAGGCCAGGGCCTGGCTTTCCCATTCCCCACGCCTGGGCTGGCAGTGGGGGGGGGCGGGGAGGGAGCGATGTTTGTTTGTTCGCTCAGCGGGCTCCGCTCTGCAGAAAGGACCTTCGTGTTTGGAAAACACCGTTTTATCTTTGAATCAACAGCACGCTGTCACTCATCAAATATTAATCCAAACTCAACTGCTTTTTAAGAGCTTTTCTTTAAAGGCAGTGGGGCTTGAATGCGCCCAGTGGGAGGCAGTGTCCTGCCTTGAGCAGGGAAAACAAAAAGACGCGACTTGCTGTGCTTGCAGAGGGGCAAGCGGGGAGATGCATTTTTGCAGGTCTTGGTGGGGAAGAGCGGCAGGTTTGTGGGGGTCTGGGTGGACGTGGTGTAGGGGAGGTGCTGAGTCACGGCTTGAGGCAGTGATGGAGCACCTGGTGGGAAGGCAGGGCCAGCCCAGGGAGCTCAGCTGCATGCAATGCACCTGAGTGACTGGAAGGGCTGGAGCCAGGATGCACTCCTTCCCAGCCCTCATTTAAGGGTTGGCTGGGGAGGTGAGGGGATTTTGCTGGAGATCCCTGCCTACCTGAGGCCTTCTAAGGGTAAGCAGGTTTTTTTCCTTTTGTTTCTTCTGTCCATGGCTGCTGCGTGGAGCACCTCCTCACTTGCTGCAGCCCAGGACTGTGCTGCTCTGCTGTCATTGCTGTGTGTTTCATCGCATTGTAGCATACACATGGAAAAGGTGCACGTGGTATCAGTGAGCTCTGAGAAGAGCAGGAGAAAAGAAAGAGCATCTTACTGTGATTATTGATGAAATAAGAGACAGAGAAGTCAAGTTCTCCAAGAATGGGTGCCCCCCGTTTTGCTGGAAGCCACACCACCACAGCTGGGTGTTAACTGAGGTGGCTCCAGCCTGGTCCTGGTGGCTTGGCCTTGCTTGGCTCCGCATGGTTGGTGACAGTGAGTGCTGCCGAGTGGCACCAGGTTGCCAAGAAGCAAAGCCAGGAGCACACTGGAACAGGGAAAGCTTTACCATAGGATGAGGGATGTAGGGTCTTCAGGAAGGAGCCTTGGGAAGGGTTTTCTGCTGCTGGGATCTCCCAGTAGGAGGAGTTATCACGTGGGCACGAGGAGCAGATCCCACTCCAGCTCTCTCCATAGCTCCTGAAATGGATTGCACAGCGTCTTTGCTCCTAGGTGGAGGCCTGCATTCAGATGGCTTTGGAAAGTGTCTCCTGGGAGCTGAGTGCTTGCTGGTTGCTGACTTTCTGCTGCCCCTTTGGAGGCCCAGTACAAACATCCCCCTGGCCTGATGTTCCTTCTTATCACTAGGACCATGCCACAACTGGGACCTTCCTCTGTCTCCCCAGCTGCCTCTGCCAATTAAGAGAGATCTGCAATATTAAGCTTGTATTAAATGACAGCCACATCTCTATTAATATTTAAAAGGGGCTGAAACACGCTGCGGAGCAGCCGAGGGCTTCAGTGTGAGCCCTGCATCCATCTCACCCCGGCCCCTCCACACCACTGTGGTTCTGCAGGCACTTAAGGGCCCTTTTCCCCTCCTCCGCCCTGAGGAAAGCCCCTCTCAGCCCCCATTTTTGCTGCCTTCCCCTACACCAAGGCTCCATCAGCTGCAGTCCTCCCCTCTGCTCCCTCTGACCGCGGCTGCTGGCGGTGCAGCACCAGGACGCTGCCAACGTGTGCCGTCCTCGGAGCGGCTGTCACGTCCCCGCTGCCTCCTGCAGCCCAGCAGGGCAGGAGGGCACGAGCAGGCAGCGCGGGGAAGGGGCCTGCAGGCATTTCACAGCTGTGATGGAGTACGTCTAATTTATAGACATAGCAAAATGCCACCGAAGCGGGAGTTGAAACGAATGCAAAGCACACGGAGGTCTCGAGTCATCGGCGCTGTAGCATTTTTCTTGACTGCCTCTGTTTTCCTGCCTGGGTTTGCCTTTGTAGCTTCCTCCCAGCCAACCGGACCTTTGCTCTGAAGTGAAAATGAAAGCTGGGGGAATAAAAAAATAACGGGAAATGAATTCTTCAGATCTCCTCCGCGACGCGTCAGCCCCATCTGCCAGCTCCCTCTGCACGGGGAGAGCGGGGCTGGGGAAAAAAATGAAGTAAAAGAAAAGGCAGAAATCTCGCAGCTGCCGGGATGCCACAGCGGCTGCAGGTGACACCGGGAATGGCGAGGTGTGGGGACGGGGAGATTTGTCATCCCGCTCCCCGGCTTGTCAGGGTAATGGGAACACGCGTGTGGGAGACGCTCGGAGGCAGCTCAGACTAATGAGGAGAGAGCGTAACGGAGGGAGAATCTGACGGGAAGCAGAAAAAAGGGGGAGGAAGGGAAGCGCTTTGTACTGGTGAGCATCGCTTCCTGATGGAGCGGTGATTAAAGATAACGAAGTAAATGAGTGATGAAGCGGCTGGTGCGAGCTGCGGGCGGCGGAGGCTTTTGGGTGGAGGGGCTTTTTGCTGCTGTGCCCTGGCAGATCGCTGTGCTGTGCAGAGCGCTGTGCCGTGCCCCACGGCTGTGGCCATCTCCGTTCCAACCAGGAGCATGGGCAAGGTTTGGAGTAGGGCTTAACAAAAGAGAGAACTTGCTTGAAATGAGAGACTGGGGCATCAAAGAGAGGGAAAAGGAAATCCCATTCCATTCATTTTGGCTGAAAGATGACGCACAACAGAATGTGCAGGAGTCAAGTGGGGCCGTTCTCACTGGCATGGTGCGGGAGCAGGGATGCAGCCTTGCAGTGGGCTGATCTTGGAAATCCAAAGAGCCCTGCAAGGGTTAAGCGTCAGATACTCATTTCTGGTGGGGTCTGATGGGGTTACACCAAGAGGAGGCTCCCTGCCAATCAGGAGCTGGGCACCCCAAAGTGGGTCCTCAGCTCGCAGGGCACTGCAGGGGTGGCTGTGTGTCCTGGTGGGTTGGCAGCCTCAAGAGGCATCAACAGCCTTTGAGATGCAGGCAGTGACAGGGCTGGGGGACGGCTTTAAACTGGGAAGAGGAGAGATTGAGGTGAGCTGTGAGGAGGAATGTCTTTACACAGCGGCAGTGGGGCCCTGGCAGTGCCCAGAGCCGTGGTGCCCATTGAGGCTGTGGATGGGCCCTGGGCAGCCTGAGCTGGGGGGCACCCAGCCCACAGCCGGGGTGGGGTTGGGGACTGTGAGGTGCCTTCCAACCCAAGCATGGTTCTGTGGTTCTGCTGCTTGTGCTCTGGGGTTTGCCAGTGTTACAGTGAGCCTGGTCCAGGGCATCTTGTTTCCAGCAAGCTTTGCCCTGGGTGTCAGCAAAGAGCGTGAGGCTTTGACCACGCCAAGCTGCAAGCACTTCCAGCCAGGAGGGTTGGGAGCCGCCCAGAGCTGTGTTTTCCCAAGCCTGTGGGTCAGGTCTCCTTCAAGAGAGGCTCCTGGGGACAGGGAGGGGAGCGTCACTGGCAGTGCTGGGCACAGCCCCGCTCTCCTTGTGAAGAAGTGGGAGCTCCTCAAGCCCAATTTAGCAGTCTTTAATCTGAGATATTCCGAACCACGCTTGCCACTTCCTTCCCGCGCTCCCGCAGGGTGATGGGCTGATTTCACAGAATGAAAAGCCTTAAGCAAATCTTGTCACACAAGAAAATTGATTTTTTTCAAAACTGACTTTTACAAGATTACTGGCTCCCCTCCACCCCCCCCGTCTTTCTTCTCTATCGTTCCCTTCCAGTCTCCCAAGGTGGCTTCAGATCTAAGGAAATTAGAGATGCTGTGACTAAACTGTAAGTGTAAAAAAGGGGGAAAGGAAAGAAAAGACACCAGCACCGGCTGACACTGCCTGACCTGCTGCCACGAGTGCTTGGGCAGCGCCGTGATGCTCCACTCCTGCTGTACCATCCCCGCAGTGAGGGCTGTGCTCACGTGGAACGTCCCCTCTGGGCTCTCCTTGGCGGCCCCCGGGCAGATCGTAGCTTTCTGCTTTCTCTCCCCCAATCCCTCCATTTATTTCCCCTTTCTGAAAGGTTTCCTCCCCCTGCTCCATTTGGAGACATCTCAATGTGCTTTGTTGGGGGGGGAGGAAAAAAGAGCGGACGAGTTGCCTTGAAGTCGTTTCAGACAGCTTAAAATATGCTAAGCTTTTGTGTTTCTGCGATATAAATAATGAATCCTCTCAGAGCTTCCGAGCTGGAAGAGACGTTGATTTAAGAGGCCTTCAGCTCTGTTGTGGTTTTCAGCTTCCATGTGAGAGATGGAGAACATGGTGCAGCGTGGGAGCCCTGGGAGCATCCTGCTCCTTCCTGGGACGGGGAAGGTGTAGGTGCTGTGGTGATGCAGTTGGCCTCGGTTATTATTCATTAGCCTAATTCCCCAAGAAGCCTCATTAGGAATGTTGCTTCTGCTGAAATGAGCTGCCAGGATAGATGGAAGCAGCAGCCCAGCGCAGGGGCTGCATGGCACAGGGAAGAGAATACCCAGTGGATGCTGGCATCCTGAAATAGACCCATTGGATCCCACTGGAAAGGAATTGTGGCCTCATCCAGTGTCAGATCGTGGAGTGACTGCTCACCTGAGCCATCCTTGGGCTTCCTTCCTCTGCAAACTCTCTAGAAGCTGTTGGCAAATATAACAGCAGAGGAAGAGCACAAGCTGCTGGCTCTGGATTGTAAGGCCATTTGTCTGTGAAGGACCAAGCACTGCTTAATGCTCTGCTTTGCTATTGGAGTGTGTAATTAAGGACTTAATGGTTTTTGCTTTTTGAGTTTTCTTTTTTGAAGCACTTCTTGCTGCTTTGTACAGAAGTCAGTGGGTAATCACGGAGCTCCTATGGGTCAGTCTGTTCTATCAGCGTGCTGCCATGTTGGACTGTTTCCTGTTGACATACAGGGCTCAGACGAGCAGTGTTGTTACCAGGCTGCTGTAAGGGGATTCAAGGCTTCAAGAATAGTGACTGGACAAGGAGTTTGGGGGTGGACAGACAGAGAATAGAGGAACTTTACAGCAAAAAGCCGAGCAAATGGGTAGACTTGCCATAGGAATAATAAGTGATGCATCCAGAAGTACACTGGCTTTCGTGGGACACGTGTGGGACACGTGTGGGACACGTGTGGGACACGTGTGGGACACGTGTGGGACACGTGTGGGACACGTGTGGGACACGTGTGGGAC